>NC_057807.1:131794285-131854285 GCF_018294505.1 Triticum aestivum | reverse complement strand
GGGGCGGACTCTACGTTGGTAGATCGAACTTTCATTTCTTCCTTCCATTTCATCTGTTCAAGTAGTCTCCTTTTCAAGTAGATACGCTTTGATACCAGACTGGTGTGCATTCTATGCTTACCCAGCGAGCGAAGGAGCGAGCCAATTCCTCTGTTCCGGTAGAGCCAATTCCTTTGAAGAATTGTTTACTTTCTTGTCTTTCCTCCAGTGAACAGAGTGGAAGACCAGGTATCTTCGTAGTTGGCTCTGGAATGATTGCTTGCAGGATTTCATATTTTCCAGTGATCAGCTTAGTTGGAAGAGATAGATAGGAGAAGCGAATGCCAGATGCGCGGTGTGCCAATCAATCCAATTTCGTGAGATCGAGTCAAGATAAGAAGGCAAAATTCTTTGGAGTAAAGTCGCCTGGAAGAAAGAATAGGAATTGATCTAGCTATAGTATAGATAGAGTGTCAGATGAAATGCTTGACAAGGCAAGGAAACAGAACTTCCACATCCTCTGTTCACACTACCTGGATTGGAATTGGTTCTATCGAGATATACTGACTTGAAACAGGAATTTCTTGGTAACTGCTGCTTCTTTGAAGCAAGTGCTTTCGGGTTGGCTCTTCTGATATGTGTATTTGCTACCCATACGGAACAATTTCATTGATGAAAGATGGATGGCTATTCTCCACATTTGCCAGCACAGTGCACTTTTTCTTCTATTTCGTGATTCCTTTCTTTCTGTCGCCATTTGAAAATGGATTTCTCCTCCTGGTTTTAGTCACACACGTCTTTTCCACCTAGGAAGGATGCCCCTACGATCATTCCATGCTCTGCCTTCGCCCGAGCGGTCCCCAGGGAAGGAAGCCAATAATGGGAGTGTCAGGGCGGAACTTCATTAATGAAAGGATTTGCACTGCCCCACCGTGCCGCAGGGACGAACTTCAATAGCCCATCATAGCACTCTCAGTCAGGGGGTTAGGGAACTCTTGAAGATATCGATAGAATAACATTTCTTTTTCATAAGTTTCAGTGGACGCAGAGCCAACAAGTGCAGTTTTTCAGCGTAAGGTCAGGTTACAGAAAGGCCTATTTTGATAAGCAAGGCATTGCAAACAAATAGGTAGAGCAGAGAGCTAACCTAAGGAGCGAGCTTGTTGTAGTTGGTCTAAAGGGGGAAATAAAGGACTGTCCCGCTACTACTTCCTTGATTCCCGGGAAAGAAGGAAGACCGAGGGTAACTAACTCTTCCTTCTGAAAAATCTATATCCCAGCTCGTTTTCATCGAGCCTTCCCCCCGTTTGGAGTATAGCCAAGTGGTAAGGCATCGGTTTTTGGTACCGGCATGCAAAGGTTCGAATCCTTTTACTCCAGAGCATACTTATTCTAGAAAATAGAAAAAGAAAAAGAAAGTCTCATCCCTACCCTAATAAATAAATGAAAGTAGATTTACATTATTTTTGTATTTCTAGGGGGAATGTTGAGGCAAACTTACGATGCTGACAAGCTGGTTAGGTGCCGAGTTGGATTAGACATCGCAGGTTTCAGTTTAAGAATTGGGAAGAGGTTAAGAACCTAGTGGAATCCACTGCGAGGGGAAGTGCTGAAGTGAAGAAAAGCCCCAATTTTGGAGAGGATTGCATAATTGGAGAGTAGAATTGGAGCAAAGCCGTGATCTGGTAGGCGACTGGTACAAGTGCTAGACTGGAGCTAGACAAGAAGCGTTGAGCAGGAACTTGAGCAATTCCAGAAACCTTAGAAGAAACTGGATATGTGGCAACAAGAAGGGCTTAGCCAGAATCTTGAAACAGGTATGATACCGGCACATATCAGCCTGATGTGATGTACCTGAATTCATTCATGTTCTGTGGAGTCTTTCTTTTAATATTCTTATTTTTTCTCAGTTTAATTAGGAAGCAAATGCGGTTTCAAGATGAACTCAACCTCGAAAAGGAATTCAATTAGCTGTGCAGTTAGCCCTTTGATCTTGAATAATTGGTTGAAATGGATATTGCCTGTCACTTGAAAATAAGGTTGTTTCATTTAGAATTCAGCAAGTTTCTTAGAAAATTGTTGTTAAACAGGTTGACGTTCCACTGGGAATGGAATAACAAAGGCTTTTGGCAGTTTGTGGATCGAGATGTGATTCGCTTTTTGAGTAATAGTTTCTTTCATTTGGTGTGCTCTTCCTGGAGCCGGTAATAGGAAAAATTTGGTGCATTCTACTTTGCTGTTATGGTATTTACAATCCTTGAATTGTTTGAACCTGACTCTCATTATCTGTCTTCATGGTCTTGAGGGTATTTTGGATATCGTGGAGGTAACTGACGATGAATTCGTCTCTTGCCTCACCGATCTGAACACGGAGTTTCCGAAGCTACAAGAGTGCTTGGTTAAACGGTGCCATTAAGTTTCAACTGTCTTTAAACTTACTACTTCAAGTGCAATTATCAACTCCTTGCAAAATTGTTGGCTTTCTCATCTACAAAAGGCAACTCTGGTATTCAAGGAAACATATAATTAGGTTCCACTCACTACGTCAACTAAAGCAACTGCATCTGGAGCACTTACCAGGGAAAATCGAATAAATAATGACGTAGTACGAGGGGATTTTTTTTCTCACTATTGCCATCCTGTGTTCAGTTCCAATTTCGTAGTAGGAGACAGACTCAAAGTCAATAGATTCCTGTCCTTTTCTATAGAAATAGGCTTGGTCAAGTGCTTAAAAAAGAGGTGACCCGAATGATTTCAATGAATTGCTATTTGGTCAGATTGGAACAATTGGATTCGAAAGGAAAGAAAGACTGTGAACGAAGAGGGCCGCCCATGATCGATTGGATTCGGCAAATAAAGTAGAGGGCCCGCCCGTGTCACCACCAGTCCACCGAACCAGCTGTAGATCGCTAACTCTCTTGTCGACGCCCGGAACTTATGTACGAGTTAAGAATGAATTGTTCCCGAGTAGAGAGGGCAGGATAAGGATTCAGTAAGAAGGAGAGTCTACTTATGGAAATGCCATCCTCTCTTTCCTCAGTAACGGAGTGACTAGCTACCCCGACTTTTTATTCCAGTTCCATTCTTACTGGTGCAGGAGTCCAAAGTGCATCTTCCAACTCCCTAACTGCGTCTTCCATGAAGTTCGGGAGACCCCTCACGTGCCGCTGCCCGTGAGACTCGCCTTTGTACACTTTGCGCACCGCTTCGACTAGACCCCGCTACTACCTCGTATCCAAATACCTGCGATCTAGCTCATTCTTTTTTAAGCCCTGCAAGCCTAATAGAACCTTGTTTCCTGGGCCAAGTCAGCCTATAAGTAAGTAGGGCTGAAGACAATTTGTTTGTTAGTTTTTCAATCTTCTTCCTTCTATGCTTAGAGTAAGTGGAAATGACCTCCTTGATCAGCAAGTAAGCGAGCGGTAGTTCAGTCTCCGACAAGTGAGGCCGAATAGCCCCAGGTGTCCTTTTCCTTCTAAACTAGCTGCTCTCGCTTGACTCTTCTAGTGAGCAAGCAAACTGGTCGGGGAACAGGGTCGGATCAAAGTAAGGAATGGGAATAGCACTCACTCGTTGAAGGTAAGCCAGAAACAGGGGTTGTCCTCTCCCTTACTTAAGTCCTAGTCCATCTTTTCGTGCCCCAAAGGGGAAGTCAAGCAATAATGAGGGAACTTGACCCACACCTGACGAAAGAGTTTGGTTGCTCGAAGGAAGCAGAAGCAAAACCTGCTTTCTTTCTGTCCCAACCTCCAAGGGTTCCTCCCTGTATGACATAGTCCATTGGATTGGGGCAATGGTACGCACCTATGTTTGGTGTCCCCTCTCTCACTTCCTCGTCAGATCCTGGTCCCAAAGGGCAATACATTGAGTCGGAAAGACGGGGGGCTTTCGTAAATTCCATTCTGTAGCCGAACTAGCCCCTGGATCAGCTCTCATAGTGGGAGAATCAGAGTCAAGTTAGGCGCAAAAGAGGGGGTTGACATCATTCGTCGTGATTGGATCAATCAGACTCCCCCACAGGAAATGCCAAGGGGCGCCCTTTCTCATTATCATCTACCGCCCATTTCTTCATCATCTGCTGCTGCCTTAAGTGCGTAAAGTAGGCTCAGCTTCTTAGGTTTCTAAATATCTTGTAGTAGCCGAAGGTAGTCCAGTCCGCTTGTTAGATTGAATTGAATCTTATATAACCTACGTAGCTAAAGAGAAAATCATAATAGTCTAAGTGGACCTCTCAAAGGTATAAATAAGTAGACATTAGTCTTACTGGTTCGGTCTTTTTCTTTTTTTGTTATGATGCCCACATTTCATACTTCTCAATTCTTATTTATTCAAGGGTTCGTATGTACTGAGTGACTCTAGGTCTATTCAGATGCAGCTTCAAGAGAGCTTTATTCGGCCTTTGTATGACCGTCTTCCCTTCCTGTCTATCTCCTTCGGTCAGGTAGTTCTGCTTCCGATGCCGGAGGAGCAGGGTGGGATAGAAGGGTAGTTTCTGAGTTCGAGATGTCTGAGCTTGGAGGTTCCGCTTCTCTAATGTGATAATAAAGCAACAAGCAACGCCGCTCCCGTGCGCTCATCCCTTGCTTGTTCTTGAGCGCTAGTCATTCATCCCTAGCTGGGTTCTTGGGATATCTTGATTCTCTTTATGATGATGTAAGGGTCGGCAACAATGAATAAGGAATCGATCGGAAGTTCGCGCCAATCGATCTTCTGTAGGAGTAGGAGGTAGCGCGAATCCCCTCTTTCTTCGTTTAGAAGAGTGCTGGACCTCCACAACGTCAAACCATAGAACACAGCTCCTTTCGGTCGAACCCTAGGAAAGACGACTTTACCTTTTTCGTAGATAGTCTGAGTTCGAGCTACTGTAGTCTCCCCCGTTGACCTTCTTTTTTAGATAGAATCCTCAATGAGTGGAAAGGACTCCCAGACTTGCTCCACAGTACTATACCATACAGAGCCGCGCCCTTGTGATATGATAAGAAGAAAAGGGGCCAGGCCGCCCTCTTTTCTTTTCCGCACCAAGCCTTCTTGTAAAATCGGGTGTATAGCTCAGTTGGTAGAGCATTGGGCTTTTAACCTAATGGTCGCAGGTTCAAGTCCTGCTATACCCAAAACAAAAAAAACCACTCTTGTATTCGTAAGGATGCATAGTAGCCTTCAAAGAGCACTCTTTGGCCTTGAGAAAAGCCCCTTTCTCATCAACATCTCGACTTCGCTCGTTGTTTGAGGTCAGTATAAAGGAGATCAGATCTGTCCCGGGAATCGAAGGATACAGAAATATGGAATCGAGCACAGATTATAGGAAACAAGCAAACAGAACAGGTTGGATCCCATCTTTAACTGCACAGAGCAGCAGCCTACTATTGATTGATGATCTTACCTTCCTGAGAGTCGAGGAACAGCAGATGAGATAGCCGAAAGGGGGGACCCCGGGTAATAGGTTTCCTTTTCCGGTTTAGGCTTGAGAGAAATCAGGAACTGAACTGAGCACTCCACAAGTATGGATTGGATTGGATTGTTTCATTCTGATACCAACTTTCATGCTGGAAGATAAGGTTGCCATACTGGGAAAGGGGGAAAGGAAATAGGATCCCCTCTCTTCTCTACAGGAATGAACTTCTCCTCGCCGACCACTGGCACTATACTTAGGTTAGGCGCAATAGGTGACTTAGGTTGGGTTGTCTGGATCAATCCTACAACGAATAGCTCTCTTTCCTTTTAATGGAACACTCACTAGATTCTGCTAAATAAGGATAACTGCAAAGATAAGCCGGGTCATCCGAAAATCAAGGAAATATTTCCTGGATTTTCTGCATGGCATATTTCCTATCATTTCACAACCTACTTTTTTTCTTAGTTAGATACTATAGCACCTTCCCTTCATGGGGAGATGTTTATATACCATCTAAATTCATTCATTCATTCATTACTTACTTGCTCTTCTTTCCCAGTGATCGGAATAGGGATTTCCATGGATTGTAGGCCCTCGATTGTAATGATGGTATCAATGAAAGATGAAATAACATGATACTATTTAAAGCAATGGTTGATAGAGCGAGGTCTAACCTTGATTGGGTAGACCGAGAAGCAAACCACTAAGCAACTGGACTGCAGCCCCGAGAAAACAAGCAGTTCGGAAAAGCAAGTCAGGAATACGGTGGCGATGCAGCAACGATACGCATTCCCGCAAGGGGTAGTGAAAAGCCATTAGGGGGAAGAGATAGGTTTCTTATTCTAAGCCAAATTACTATACCATAAGGAGATTACCATTATGAGATGACACTTGAGAGGGCACTTTAAAGTGATTGAACCCACTTTCCATGTTAGTTTAAGCAACAATATCGCTAGGGACCAAAGTAGTGAAAACGGCAGCTCCATTTTCCAAAACTTTCTGTCTCATAAGACTGTGAAACCACACAATTTGACATTCCCCTTGGGAAATAGGGAAAAACAGGCCCCGGATTCCGATAACTTATGTCTCGCCTAGTGGAAAAGTACACAATTGACTAAGAAGATTGGAAGGTGGTACGAAAATACTCATCGGGTCTTTCGTTCCAGCAGTCATGATATAGCTTCTAGCTTTGACCGCTCTTAAGGTGCCCGCACTCTTGGCTTGAATCGCCGACTTGTGTTTCGGTTTAACCGAAAAGCAGAATCCTATCATTTCACTACTCGACAGAGGCTCCTCATTCATCCATCGGATAGGACGCCCCATCTATGGACCAAGAGAACGAGATATTTACTTTTTTTACATCTGTAACTACATTCTCACATTTCTTTTTTGATCTCATGACTTTTTATGCGATCGGAAAACGAATGAGATCAGAAAGATAGGCGGACGACTTGACCATAAGGTCGGATGTTTCCGTGAGCAGTAAGCAGCGGATCTCCCCTTTTTGGGGGAAAGCTGGTGGCCCTTTTGGCGTGTTAATTCTTTCGACGGGGCGGCCTTCTTCGTTCGGTAGATCCGGTCGAGGTGGTTTTCGTTTACCAGCGCGTAGGTGGTCTAAGTTCCTATGACCGAGTCTTTCTGGCCCCTGTGAACATATTTTCTTAATGTATTAAAGAGGGCCTCTCTAACCGGTGAAAAGTGGTAGGTGTCCACTAACGGCTATTCCTGGCTCGGCTCCGATAACGCAATTCCGGGAGGAGTCGGTAGTTGGGCACTGGATCCCTTCGGACCTGGAGAACGTGTGACACTGGGTCGGGGTTTGGTGAACCAACAGGTCGCTCCTTTAGTTGAAGTATCGGGCCCCTTTTTCGTTGCCTAGGTTACACCTTCGGAATACCCCAGACGGGGATTTCGCTCTATTCCCCCCAATCTTCACTTTACGCCACGCCGACTCTCCGTCGTGGAATTAGACCAAGGGTCGAAGACCCATACCATAGGACCCCGTCTCCCGTATCTTATCTTTCGCGCGTAGGAGATCGAGACACAGCCTTAGGGCTATGGGGAAAGTGGATCGATTGCCCTAGAATTACAACTACGTAGAGGGTCTCTACAAGTCTATAAATAAGTTCCCAAAAATTGATCGGTAGTAGTCCGGTCGCACCCGAACAATAATATTCCAGAGGGAAATGCACCTAAGATCAAATATTTTGAGCCGGCTTCCGTGGAAAATTCAGACTTTCTTTTTGATGCTGCGATCACATAAAAACATAAACTTTGAAGCTCAATAGCTAAATACATGGCAATTAAATCATGAGCCGGGATCATTAAGAGCATACTGCGAGTAGGAAGTGGAATTAATACAATGAATTCAGAAGCATCCAACCTCTCTTTTTCGAAAAAATCGAAACACATCGAAATGGTACCAGCCGTACTTAATAATAGAAGGATTTGGCAGAAATATGTAAAATTGTCCCTCCTAAAAAAATTATTCCAGAATAAATGGGCAATAGTTAGGAGAGGTGCGCCAGCGGCGAGCAGAAGCAAGGTTATTAGATACCGAAGGAAAGCCCGGCCAGAAACACCCTAGGTTTCGGCTTACTGGAACAATCGTTTAGTCCTTAGAGACACAATCATAATCATCATAGGCTAGCTTCTAGGGTTTGCCTCTAGGATCTCGTGGTAGATCAACTCTTGTAATACCCATATCATCAATATCAATCAAGCAGGAAGTAGGGTTTTACCTCCATCGAGAGGGCCCGAACCTGGGTATAACATCGTGTCCCTTGCCTCTTGTTACCATTAGCCTTAGACGCACAGATCGGGACCCCCTACCCGAGATCCGCCGGTTTTGACACCGACAACGGGTAACAAGCAATGAAAGTAAATAAAGTGCAGCATGGTGTCCCAATCCTTTTTGTAGCAAAGGACAAGCCTGGACAATTTCTTATAATGAGAAAAGCGCTCCCGAGGACACATGGGAACTATCGTCAAGCTAGTTTTCATCACGCTCATAATATTCGCGTTCGGTACTTTGATAATTTGATATGTGGGTGGACCGGTGCTTGGGTACTGCCCTTACTTGGACAAGCATCCCACTTATAATTAACTCCTATTGCAAGCATCCGCAACTCAGAAGGAAGTATTAAGGTAAACCTAACCACAGCATTAGACATATGGATCCAAATCAGCCCCTTACGAAACAACACATAAACTAGGGTTTAAGCTTCTGTCACTCTAGCAACCCATCATCTACTTACTACTTCCCAATGCCTTCCTCTAGGCCCAAATAATGGTGAAGTATCATATAGTCGACGTTCACATAACACCACTAGAGGAGAGACAACATACATCTCATCAAAATATCGAACGATACCAAATTCACATGACTGCTAATAGCAAGACTTCACCCATGTCCTCAGGAACAAAAGTAACTACTCACAAAGCATATTCATGTTCATGATCAGAGGAGTATTAATATATATTAAGGATCTGAACATATGATCTTCCACCAAGTAAACCAATTAGCATCAACTACAAGGAGTAATCAACACTACTAGCAACCCACAGGTACCAATTTGTGGTTTGCATACAAGATTGGATACAAGAGATGAACTAGGGTTTTGAGAGGAGATGGTGCTGGTGAAGATGTTGATGGAGATTGACCCCCTCCCGATGAGAGGATCGTTGGTGATGACGATGATGATATTTCCCCCTCCCGGAGGGAAGTTTCCCCGGTAGAACAGCTCCGCCGGAGCCCTAGATTGGTTCCGCCAAGGTTCCGCCTCGTGGCGGCGGAGTTTCGTCCCATAAGCTTGCTTATAATTTTTTCTAGGGTAAAAGCCTTCATATAGCAGAAGATGGGCACCGGAGGGCCACCAGGGGGCCCAAGAGATAGGGCGCGCCCAGGAAGGGTGGGCGCGCCCCCCCACCCTCCTGGCCAGGGTGTGGGCCCCCTCTGGTAGTTTCTTCGCTCAATAATTCTTATTAATTCCAAAAATAACTTCCGTGGAGTTTCAGGATTTTTGGAGCTGTGTAGAATAGGTTTCCAATATTTGCTCCTTTTCCAGCTAGAATTCCAGCTGCCGGCATTCCCCCTTTTCATGGTAAACCTTGTAAAATAAGAGAGAATAGCCATAAGTATTGAGATATAATGTGTAATAACAGCCATAATGCAATAAATATTGATATAAAAGCATGATGCAAAATGGACGTATCAACTCCCCCAAGCTTAGACTTCGCTTGTCCTCAAGCGGTAGCCGAAATCGAAAAATATGTCCACATGTTTAGAGATAGAGGTGTCGACAAAAATAAAATACGGACATGAGGGCATCATGATCATTCTTATAACAACAACATATATAGATTTTTGTCATAAGGTTTCTTATGCTCAAGTAACAATTAATTCACAATGTCAAGTATGGTTCAAAAACTTCATTGGGAACTAACAAACTATAATCTTAGTCATTGAAGCAATTGCAATTTATCTTAACATCAGAAAGAGTCAAGAATAGAGCTTTTTAGCAAGTCCACATACTCAACTATCATATAGTCTTCTAAAATTGCTAACACTCATGCAATACTTGTAGTTATGGAGTTTTAATCGGACACTGAGAAAGATAGGGGCTTATTGGTTGCCTCCCAGCGTATTCACCTTTGGGTGATGTCAACAATAATAATTCATGCTAACTTACATCCAATTGGATATATATATCAGGACCTTTCAAACACGAGGAACTTGCCTAAGGATAAAATGAAAAAGGGAAAGGTGAAGATCACCTTGACTCCAGAATAAAGTAAAAACACAAAGTAAAGAAAGGCCCTTCGCAGAGGGAAGCAGAGGTTGTCATGTGCTTTTAGGGTTGGATGCACAAAATCTTAATGCAAAAGAACGTCACTTTATATTGCCACTTGTGATATGAACCTTTATTATGCAGTCCGTCGCTTTTATTACTTCCATATCACACGATCGTATAAAGCTTATTTTCTCCGCACTAATAAGTCATACATATTTAGGGAGCAATTTTTATTGCTTGCAACATGACAACTTACTTGAAGGATCTTACTCAATCCATAGGTAGGTATGGTGGACTCTCTTGGCAAGACTGGGTTTAAGGATATTTGGAAGCACAAGTAGTATCTCTACTTGGTGCAAGGAATTTTTGGCTAGCATGAGGGGGAAAGGCAAGCTCAACATGTTGAGAAGATCAATGACAATACACTTTAACTGAGATGTGCGAAAACATAAACCATTACGTTGTCTTCCTTGTCCAACATCAACTCTTTTAGCATGTCATACTTAATGAGTGCTCACAATCATAAAAGATGTCCAAGATAGTATATTTGTATGTGAAAACCTCTCTTTCCTTATTACTTCCTATTAATTGCAACGATGACCAAACTACGTTTGTCAACTCTCAACAACTTTTACGCCTCATACTTTTTATGTGTGAAGTTATTACTATCCATAAGATCAATATGAACTCTTTTATTTCTTTTTATTCTTTCTACTTTCTCAAGATCATAGCAAGATAGCAAAGCCCTTGACTCAACACTAATCTTTATTATAGATAGCTCACAGACTCGATTACATAAAGAGATCACAAAGCAAAACTCAAAACTACTTGATACCAAAACTTCAATCTACTAGATCAAGATACTACTAAAAGGATCGAACTAAGTAAAACGGTAAAAATAGGAGTGTGATGGTGATACGATACCGGGGCACCTCCCCCAAGCTTGGCAGTTGCCAAGGGGAGTGCCCATACCCATGTGATTATGTCCTCGAAGGTGGTGAAGTAGGAGTGGTTGATGATGTAGGCTTGTCTTCCATATTCCAAGGCATAGGCTCACCATCATAGAAGGATGATCGAGTCTCCGGGATCCTCAAATCTGCAGCCAAACTCATCCTCTTGAATCTATATTCATACTCACAGTTTTGGTTTTGCAGGTCATAGATCTGGGCTTGGAGGTGCTCGATTTTCTCTTGAAGCTTGAAGATGGTCTCCCCAATGATCTTGGCATCCAGCTTGTGGTTGTTGGTGAACTCCGTGATCATCATCTGGTTAGCGTTGAGTCCACGCTCCACCATACCTTGGCACTTGAAAACTTGTTGCTCCATGGCTTCGAGCTTTGTCTCCATGCTTCCGGTACGCCATGGATGTGCAGCACCCCCTCATGCATCTCAATGATTTGAGGGTATTGCAGCACTTCCGCAAGATAGGGGTTGATAACCCTCTCGAAAAACTTGTCCTTGGGAGCGCTTGGGGACGTCATGGTGCCCTAGATCTGTCAGAAAAACAGCTCGAAACGAAAACAGAGGATAATTGCATGATACGGTGGTCAAAACCTTCGGGAGATTATATACTGAACTTTGACTGACCAAAATACGTAAGGTGCAAGAAAACGGAGTCCGGGAGGCACACGAGGTGCCCACGAGACAGGGGGGCGCGCCCAGTAAGGGTGGGCATGCCCTCCACCCTCGTGGAGGCCTCGTGTCCTTCCCGGATTACTTCTTTCTTTCCAAAATTCTTAAATATTCCAAAACGGAGAAAAATTGCCATTAGAACTGTTTTGGAGTTGGTTTACTTACCGTACCACATACCTATTCCTTTTTGGAGTTTGAAACATTCTGGAAAGTGTCCCTTATGTATTCCTCCAGGGTTACGGTCTCAATAATATTAGTTTCAACATTGATAGGATTACCTGAGATATAATGTTTGATTCTTTGACCGTTTACCACCCTCGGACTTGTGCCTTCGAAGTTGTTGATTTTTATGGCACCGAAATGATAGACCTCCTCGATAATGTAAGGACCTTCCCATTTAGAGAGAAGTTTTCCTGCAAAAAATCTTAAACGAGAGTTGAATAATAACACATAATCACCTACGTTAAATTCTCGCTTTTGTATCCTTTTGCCATGCCAAGGTTTGACTTTTTCTTTGAACAGCTTGGCATTCTCCTAAGCCTGGGTTCTCCTTTCATCAAGTGAGCTAATGTCAAACAACCTCTTCTCACCGGCAAGTTTGAAGTCATAGTTGAGCTCTTTAATAGCCCAATATGACTTATGTTCAAGTTCTAGAGGTAAGTGACATGCTTTTCCATAAACCATCTTATACGGAGACATACCCATAGGATTTTTATATGCAGTTCTATAGGCCCATAATGCATCATCAAGTTTCTTGGAGCAATTCTTTCTAGATTTATTCACAGTCTTTTGCAAAATTAATTTGAGCACTCTATTGCTCAACTCTACTTGAGCACTAGACTGCGGGTGATAAGGAGATGCGATTCTATGAATAACATCATACTTAGCAAGCATCTTACGGAAAGCACCATGAATAAAATGTGAACCACCATCAGTCATAAGATATCTAGGGACTCCAAACCTCGGAAAAATAACTTCTTTAAGCATCTTAATAGACGTGTTATGATCAGCACTACTAGTTGGAATAGCTTCTACCCACTTAGTAACGTAATCAACATCAACTAAAATATGTGTATATCCATTAGAGGTAGGAAAAGGTCCCATATAATCAAAGCCCCAAACATGAAATGGTTCAATAACAAGAGAATAGGTCATAGGCATTTCTTGACATCTACTAATATTACCAATTCTTTGACATTCATCACAAGACAAGACAAACTTATGAGCATCTTTGAAGAGAGTAGGCCAATAAAAACCGGATTGCAATACCTTATGTGCAGTTCTATCTCCAGCGTGGTGTCCTCCATATGGTTCGGAGTGACACTTGCGTAGGATCTGTTCCTGTTCATGCTCAGGTACACAATGTCTAATTACACCATCTACTCCTTCTTTATAAAGGTGTGGGTCGTCCCAGAAGTAATGTCTTAAATCATAAAAGAACTTTTTCTTTTGTTGGTATGTGAAACTAGGTGGTATAAATTTAGCAACAATGTAATTAGCATAATCAGCATACCATGGAGCAGTACAAGAAGCATTAATGACCGCTAATTGTTCATCAGGAAAGCAATCATCAATAGGGAGTGGGTCATCAAGAACATCCTCTAACCTAGACAAGTTATCTGCAACGGGGTTCTCAGCTCCCTTTCTATCAATAATATGCAAATCAAATTCTTGGAGCAAGAGAACCCATCTAATGAGTCTAGGCTTAGCATCCTTCTTTTCCATAAGATATTTAATAGCAGCATGATCAGTGTGAATAGTAACTTTGGAATCAACAATGTAAGGTCTAAACTTATCACATGCAAATACGACTGCTAAGAACTCTTTTTCAGTAGTAGCATAATTTCTCTAGGTAGTATCAAGAGTTTTACTAGCATACTGGATAACATTCAATTTCTTATCAACTCTTTGCCCTAGAACAACACCTACAGCATAATCACTAGCATCACACATAATTTCAAAAGGTAAATTCCAATCAGGTGGCTGAATAATAGGTGCAGTGATCAAAGCTTTCTTCAGTATTTCAAATGCTTCTACACAATCATCATCAAAGACAAAAGGAATATATTTTTGCAATAAATTAGTCAGAGGCCTAGAGATTTTAGAAAAGTCCTTAATGAACCTCCTATGAAAACCGACATGACCAAGGAAACTTCTTATACCTTTTATGTTCTTGGGACATGGCATCTTTTCAATAGCATCAACTTTAGCTTTATCAACTTCAATACCTCTCTCGGAAATCTTATGCCCTAAGACAATGCCTTCATTAACCATAAAGTGGCACTTTCCCCAATTCAAGACGAGACTAGTGTCTTCACATCTCTGCAACACTCGATCAAGGTTGCTCAAGCAATCATCAAAAGAGGATCCATAAACGGAGAAATCATCCATGAATACCTCACAAATCTTTTCACAAAAGTCAGAGAATATAGCCATCTTGTATCTTTGAAAGGTAGCAGGTGCATTACATAAACCAAAAGGCATACGTCTATAAGCAAAAGTAACGAAAGGGCAAGTAAAAGTAGTTTTTGATTGATCCTCCGTTGACACAGGTATTTGAGAGAACCCAGAATAACCATCTAGAAAGCAAAAATGTGTATGTTTGGATAGTCTTTCTAGCATTTGATCAATAAAAGGTAAAGGGTAATGATCTTTCTTAGTAGCTTTATTTAATTTACGGAAATCAATTACCATCCTATAACCTATAATAATTCTTTGCGGGATCAATTCATCTTTATCATTAGGAACGACAGTAATACCTCCCTTTTCAGGAACACAATGGACAGTGCTTACCCAATCACTATCAGCAACGGGATAAATTATACCTGCCTCAAGGAGCTTTAATATCTCCTTTCTTACCACTTCTTTCATCTTAGGATTCAATCGTAGTTGAGGATCTCTAACTGGTTTGGCATGTTCGTCCAATTTAATTTTGTGTTGGCATAGAGTGGGACTAACGCCCTTAAGATCATCCAGAGTATATCCAATAGCAGCACGGTGCTTCTTCAGAGTTTTCAATAATCTTTCTTCTTCTCTCTCTGAAAGGTTAGCACTAATAATAACATGATATATTTTCTTTTCATCAAGATAAGCATACTTAAGATTATCAGGTAACGGGTTGAGCTCAAACACGGGATCACCCTTGGGTGGAGGGGGATCCCCTAGGATTTCAACAGGTAGGTTGTGTTTCAGAATAAGACCCTGCTGAAGGAAAACTTTATCTATTTCCCTTCTTTCATTCATAAACATATCATTTTCATGCTGTAGCAAATATTGTTCTAACGGATCAGTAGGAAGCACGGCAATAGAAGCAAGACCAATAATCTCATCCTTACTAGGCAATTCTCTATCACGGGGTTGTCTACGAAATTTAGAAAAATTAAACTCATGTTTCATATCCCCCAAGCCAATTGTAACGACATCCTTTTCACAATCAATCTTAGCATTAACAGTATTCAAGAAGGGTCTACCAAATATAATGGGACAAAAGTCATCTTGTGGGGAACCTAGAACAAGAAAATCAGCAGGATATTTGACTTTCCCACACAAGACTTCAACATCTCTAACAATCCCAACTCGTGCAATAGTATCTGTATTAGCAAGCTTAATAGTAACATCAATACCTTCTATTTCAGCGGGGGCGATATCATGCATAATTTCTTCATATAAGGAATGAGGTATTGCACTAGCGCTAGCACCCATATCACATAAGCCATGATAACAATGATCTCCTATTTTAACAGAAATAACAGGCATGCCTACAACATGTCTATGTATCTTAGCATCTGGTCTAGCAATGTTAGCAGCCTGTTCACAGAAGTAAATAACATGCACATCTAAATTATCATCCAAGAGATCTTTAACCATAGCAATACTAGGTTCAACTTTGATTTGCTCAGGAGGTGTATAAGTTCTAGTATTACTCTTATGAACAACAGTTGAAGTTTTAGCATGATCCTTTATCCTAACAGGAAAAGGAGGTTTCTCAACATAAGTAGTAGGAACAATAGGATCATCATAAGTGATAGTCTTTTCTTCAACTGTAATAGGTGCAACTACTTTTACTTGAATGGGAGGACTGTATTTAAACCACTTCTCCTTAGGGAGATCAACGTGAGTAGCAAAAGATTCACAAAAAGTAGCTACTATCTCAGAGTCAAGTCCATACTTAGCGCTAAATCCACGAAAAGCATCGGTATCCATAAAAGATTTAACACAATCAAACTTAGGTGTTATACCTCACTCCTTACCATCGTCGGAACCCCAATCTTCAGAGTTACGTTTAATTCTTTCCAATAAATCCCACTTGAATTCAGCAGTCTTCAGCATATAAGAACCAGCACAGGAAGTATCAAGCATGGTGCGATCATTGAGAGAAAGCCGAGCATAATTTTTTTGAATAATCATATCTCTTGAGAGCTCATGATTGGGGCATGAATATAACATTGACTTAAGCCTCCCCCAAGCTTGAGTGATGCTTTCTCCTTCGCGAGGCCAAAAATTATATATGTAATTACGATCACGATGAACAAGATGCATAGGATAGAACTTCTGATGAAATTCCAACTTCAATCGTTTATAATTCCAAGATCCCGTATCATTACATAGCCTATACCATGTCAATGCATCTCCCTTCAAAGATAAAGGGAAGACCATCCTTTTGACAACATCATCGGGAATACCTGCAAGCTTAAATAATCCACAAACTTCATCCACAAAGTTAAGGTGTAAATCGGGATGCAATGTTCCATCTCCTGCAAAGGGATTAGCTAACAGTTTCTCTATCATACCTGAAGGAATCTCAAAGTAAATATTTTCAGTAGGTTCAGTAGGTTGAGGAGCAACTCTTTGCTCCACTGGTCGGGGTGAAGATACCCCAAACAAGCCCCTCAAAGGATTAGTTTCCATAGTAACAAGTGACAGAAAATTTCAGCACACTATATAAATGTTTCCTTACCAAGTTCCACTCACCAAAGGCACTACATTCCCTTGCAACAGCGCCCGAAAAGAGTCTTGATGACCCACAAGTATAGGGGATCTATCATAGTCCTTTCGATAAGTAAGAGTGTCGAACCCAACGAGGAGCAGAAGGAAATGACAAGCGGTTTTCAGTAAGGTATTCTCTGCAAGCACTGAAATTGTAGGTAACAGATAGTTTTGTGATAAGATAATTTGTAACGGGTAACAAGCAATGAAAGTAAATAAAGTGCAGCAAGGTGGCCCAATCATTTTTGTAGCAAAGGACAAGCCTGGACAATTTCTTATAATGAGAAAAGCGCTCCCGAGGACACATGGGAATTATCGTCAAGCTAGTTTTCATCACGCTCATATGATTCGCGTTCGCTACTTTGATAATTTGATATGTGGGTGGACCGGTGCTTGGGTACTGCCCTTATTTGGACAAGCATCCAACTTATGATTAACCCCTATTGCAAGCATGCGCAACTACAAAAGAAGTATTAAGGTAAACCTAACCACAACATTAGACATATCGATCCAAATCAGCCCCTTACGAAGCAACACATAAACTAGGGTTTAAGCTTCTGTCACTCTAGCAACCCATCATCTACTTTTTACTTCCCAATGACTTCCTCTAGGCTCAAATAATGGTGAAGTGTCATGTAGTCGACGTTCACATAACACCACTAGAGGAGAGACAACATACATCTCATCAAAATATCGAACGAATACCAAATCCACATGACTACTAATAGCAAGACTTCACCCATGTCCTCAGGAACAAAAGTAACTACTCATAAACCATATTCATGTTCATGATCAGAGGAGTATTAATATGCATTAAGGATCTGAACATATGATCTTCCACCAAGTAAACCAATTAGCATCAACTACAAGGAGTAATCAACACTACTAGCAACCCACAGGTACCAATTTGTGGTTTGGATACAAGATTGGATACAAGAGATGAACTAGGGTTTTGAGAGGAGATAGTGCTGGTGAAGATGTTGATGGAGATTGACCCCCTCCCGATGAGAGGATCGTTGGTGATGACGATGGTGATGATTTCCCCCTCCTGGAGGGAAGTTTCCCCGGCAGAATAGCTCCGCCGGAGCCCTAGATTGGTTCCGCCAAGGTTCCGCCTCGTGGCGGTGGAGTTTCGTCCCGTAAGCTTGCTTATGATTTTTTTTTTCAGAGTAAAAGCCTTCATATAGTAGAAGATGGGCACCGGAGGGCCACCAGGGGGCCCAGGAGACAGGGGGCGCGCCTAGGAAGGGTGGGCGCGACCCCCACCTTCCTGGCCAGGGTGTGGGCCCCCTCTAGTAGTTTCTTCGCTCAATAATTCTTATTAACTCCAAAAATAACTTTCATGGAGTTTCAGGATTTTTGGAGTTGTGCAGAATAGATTTCCAATATTTGCTCCTTTTCCAACCAGAATTCCAGCTCTCGGCATTCCCCCTTTTCATGGTAAACCTTGTAAAATAAGAGAGAATAGCCATAAGTATTGAGATATAATGTGTAATAACAGCCCATAATGCAATAAATATTGATATAAAAGCATGATGCCAAATGGACGTATCAGGCATGTATAGGCCGGCGATGCATAGGCCGACGCGGCTGCGGATTTGTTAAAATTATTCGTGCTTAGGCTTTATTTTTAATGCTGGTCTTTTGTTAGAGCAATGTTTAGGTGAACTGTCTCTGTTTAATTACTAAAATTGCTCGATTCAGTAAGTCTGGTCTGTGTGCTGTACGCTATTTTGTGTGCCCAAATTAGCAAGCGATGTTAAATTATGCAATGATGTACGCAGGGAAATTTCCACCAAAATTTCAATTATCAAACTCATCCCATGCGCGTTAAGCAAAAGAATCGTTTGCGATGCACACTATCGTTCAAAGTGAATGGTGTCCGGCGGCACCGCACGTAAAGTTTCCCTCCACATTTTGAAATTTTTGGCCTACCACCGAAATATCTACCCTCCCCCTTCCCATCCCCTTTTCTCCCCGACCACAAGTCACATTTCCTTTGTTTCCCCCTTCCTTCCTTCCTAAGTTATAGCCGCTTCCTCGCTCTCGCCGTCTCGCATCCTACCGCCGGGGTCGCCATGGTCTTCTTCAAATACCTCTCTAGCGGTTCCTCCTCCTCCGACGACTCCTTCACCACCCGAGTATGCCTCTCTTCTGTCTCTCGGGCTATGACTTGGAATGAAGGATTTTTACCCGACGGTCGATTTGAGTCATTTATTCCTCTTGTAGTTCCCTAGGACCATCAGTTGCAACGAATGGAGCGGGGTGGCTGAAGATCTGTCTGCTTGCTGTCACCATCAATCTCCATGCGTGAAGCTAGTTGCGTTTGAATCTGTGGACAGTCGGAGGAAGTTTCTGGCATGTGCAGAGAAGGTTAGACCATCTTTCATTATTACAAATCATTTGTTAGATGTGGTTCCGACACTGTCACGGTCCCAACCCATTCATACCACACCTTCAACCAAACGCATCCTAAGACAGTGTCACACTTTGTACCTAGTATCTAAAAATGTTTCCATCTCATCAGCGGTGCCATTAGAAAATTATTTGGCACCGCTTCAGCAGTTTGTGGAGCCAACTTGTCCACACATCTGAGCAGCCAAACAGCAAAATACTAAATCTTTATGGCACGAAGGAACTGGGCGTCGGAGCAATTAGGTGCTCCAGAGTTCGGGTCCCTGATTTTTTTCCGCTGCATCGGCTCGCCAGTGCAGGGCACCGGTGCGAGATGTAGCAACAATTGTCTTTACACCGGTTTTGGCATACATAGGGTACGCCTTAGTGCTATTAGTTCTATGTTACTAAATTTGTGCATGTACACACCTGTTAGTATCAATTTGTTATCATCCAAACACTGTCGCTATGCTGTTGCAGTTATATTTACCTTCCTCTTAAAATGTTCAATTTGTTATTTATAGTACATGAGTAATAACTTGTAGTGTTGTTGTAGTTAATTATAGCTTCTGATGTTTCAGAATTTGGTTGTTGTGTCAGTAGCAATTAATTCATTTGCACATTGATCTTTTTGAGAAGATATGTCATAATTAACCTGTTTCTTCAGTTTTTCGAAATAAGTATTGGTGATTTTCTTTGTTGCCATAAACTCATTTTCCCTACAGAAGTGAGTGAAGGGGCAAAGCACATTTCTTTTACTGATCTAGTTTTAAATATTATAGGATGAACGGAAGTGTTCTTACTTGGAGTGGGTTGATCAAGAGTGGCCACAGTCTTTGAAGATGTGTCTAGCAAAGCTCTGGAGCATGTATCAGGAAGAGAACAGAGGTAGGCTTAGAGAAAGTGTTGTCAATGCTGAAGAATATTTGAAGATGCGGGATAAAAAGAGGAAGGTGGAGAATGAGCTCATTTTTTTTAAATCAGACTTTGCTAAGATGGTGTTCACGAAGGAGGAGGCACTTTCCCAGTTGGCCAGTGCAAAACATGCTCTTACTGAACTGAAAGCAGAGGTGGATAAGACGAGCCTGGATGATCTCGATTAGGGAAATGAATATATTGTTCTTATGAAGTTGAACTATCTATATGATGTATGGTGTTGTTTTCCGGTAGCTATCGTACTGTGATGTTAAAATATATCTATGTACCTAATATAAAATTGGCAAACAGTTGTTCGATATGAAATTTGAATTTGTGTAATACTGGAATTATTAATTATAAACTAATAAACCTGCGAAATGGGTCATGGAACTTTGCAAACGGTTCTAGAAGTAAAAGCGCTTGTGATGGATAGCCCAATGCCACATAGTTTTCTTCATCAAATCGTGTGTGATGTAGTTGATAAAAGCAAACGGTTAACCAAGGCAGAGCATGTGTGATAGTTACACATATCATGCACGAGCCTATACATAAACCTGTGTGGGATGTACATACGAACGGAAACATTTTCCCTGGATTGACCGTGTGGGATGTACATACGAACGGAAACGTTTTCCCTGCATTGACTGTGTGGGAAGTACATACGAACAGAAATGTTTTCCCTGGATTCACTGTGTGGGATGTACATGAGAACGGAAATGTGATCCTTGGATTGACTGTGTGTGATATACATACGAACGAAAATGTTTTTCTGGGATTGACCGTGTGGGATGTACATACGAACGGAAACAATTGGGTTTCGATGCCTCGCCCGATCGCACATGAGCCAGCTTATGTGCCAGGAGGGCCTATCCCCAACGGTTTCTGGGTCATGTTGGAAGGACCCCCCCTATCGCCCACACTATCTTGGCGACGGTTCCAAATGCCGTCGTGGAAAGGGGTTAAAAACCATTTGTATAGCACCGACGCGTACCGGTGCATGTCTCTAGAAGATCATGTCACCCATCATAGAACCGTTTTGCAAACTCTAAGGAAAGAACGCCTTTATGCTACTATGGACAAATGCCTTTTTGGTGTTGACAAGCTTGTTTTCTTGGGTTTGATATCTCATCTAAGGGTGTTCATGTAGATGAAGCTAAAATTGATGCTATTAAAACTTGGCCACAACCAACCAACTTGCAACAAGTGCGAAGTTTCCTCGGTTTAGCCAGTTTCTATCGTAGATTCGTTAAGAACTTTAGCACTATTGCATCTCATTTGCATGCCTTGAGTAAAAAGAATGCACCATTTGTTTGGGAAACATCCCAAGATACCGCATTTCATGAGCTTATGAATTTGCTTACACATGCTCCTTTGCTTGCCTTGCTCAATTTTGACAAAACTTTTGAAGCTCATTGCAATGCTAGTGGCAATGATATAGGAGGTGTGTTGATGCAAGAGAAGTGCCCAATTGCTTATTTTAGTGAAAAACTTTCCGGCACACAACTTAATGACCCCATCTATGACAAAGAGTTATATGCTTTAGTGAGAGTCTTGCATGTGTGGGAACATTATCTTCGCCCTCATGAATTTTTCATCCATACGGATCATGAAACTCTTAAGTACCTTAAGGGTCAAACTAAATCGAATAGGCGACATGCCAAATGGAGTGAGTTTATTGAGTCATTTACTTATGTTATCAAGGACATCAAGGTAAGGAAAATGTTCTGGCGTACGCTCTTTCCCGCAAATGCATGCTTATTACCCAACTTGAATTGAATGTCATTGGCTTTGAGCACATAAAAGACTTGTATGCGCATGATCCTACTTTTGCTATTCCTTATGCCAAATGTTTGACCCATACATCTTGGGAATGCTATTACATCAAAGATGAATATCTTATGAGAGCTAACAAACTATGTATCCCCGAGTCTTCTCTTCGTTTGTTACTTTTGCAAGAAGCTCATGGAGGAGGACTTATGGGACAGTTTGGACGCGACAACACATTTGCAACACTCTCCAAGAACTACTTTTGGCCCAAGATGTTCTGCGACGTCTCCCGCTACACCAACCGATGCTCTACATGTCGCAAAGCTAAGTCTAAATCTCAATCCCATGGTCTCTATATGCCACTTCCTATTCCGTATCACCCATGGGAAGATATTAGTATGGACTTTGTGCTTGGATTGCCTAGAACGAAATGACAAAGATTCTGTATTTGTCGTTGTGGACCGTTTCTCTAAGATGGCAGATTTTATTCCACACAAGGACCCCCCCTCCCACGACATGCCCTACGAGCGCGTCACGGGGGCTCCAGATCCGCCGCCGGTGCTAGCCTTCCCCATCGTCCTTTCCTCCTCGCCGCTGCCGAAGGGAGTCTGCCGTGCGAAGCCCGTGCGGCGCTGGCAACAGCGAGGCCTCTTTGCTTCCTCCCCTGGTAGGGATCTTGGCGGCGCGGGCCGCCACTCGTGGGGGTGCTGGGTCCGGCGGGGGCCCTGGCTACGGGGACACATGGATCCAATGGCGGCTGCGCTGGGAGGCGGTAGTGCAGCTCCATGGCGGCGCGGCAGGGGTCTGGCCCGGTGCGGTTGGTTTGGATCCTAGGGCTCACGGAGGCTGCGGGTGGCGGCTGCCACTGATGGAGAGGGTTGTGACGCCCGGATAATCAAGCTACAGTAACCTCTGTTAATGATGCCACGTCACCACTCTTACTGTTGCTAACCTCGCACTGATTCGAAACCTTTTCAAATTCAAATTCAAATTAATGTCAAGTGACAAAGTTTTCAAAATATTAAACTAAAATGTTTGGAGTGTGCAGTTAAATGCCTAGGTGATTATAGTGCAACAAACACCCTTTTTGAAAATGTCTAAATATATTAAAATGAAATAAAACAGAAAAGTGAAATAAATAAAAGTAAAAGACAAATCTAACTAAAAATAAAAAGAGGCACCCCCCCACTGGGCCATCTGTGGCCCAGCTGGCTAGCCCAATTGGGCAAAGGCCCAGCCGACTGGCCCAGTCGGCCGACCCCCCTCCATATCCCCACCAGGGAGGAAACCCTAACCCACGACCCACCTCACTCCCCCCACCTGCGTCTCCCTCGCCCCCCGATCTGGATCGGGGGAAGCGGTGCCCCGACCCCATCACTTCGGCACCCCGCCCCTGTCGATGCCGCCGGCGCTCCTCGTCGCTGCATCGTCCCACCTCCACCTTGCCCTCGTCGCCGGATATGCCCCGACCACTTTTCCTGAGCCCGATCCCTTGCCGTCGCCGGATCGCCTCGTCGTCGCCGCCCGAGGAGAGCTCGCCGGAGGCCACGACGTCGGACCTTCCCGCCGGCCTGCTTCCTCCTCCTCGCCGGCCTGCTTCCTCCCCCTCGCCGGCCTGCCTCCACTCCGTCTGCGCCGTCTCCGTCCTCCTCACGCACGGCTGCCCAGACCCTACGAATCCCGGTGAGGCCACGACCTCGTCCTCCCTCCTTCCCTGCCTCTGCTCGAGGCCGACCGTGCGCACGCGCACCACCACGTCGGCCAAATCATCGCCCCCTTGCCGTTCTTGGCCGTACTCCGCCACGAGGTGCAGCAGCTGCTGTTGTGCTGCGGCGGTGCGGCCACCTCCACTGCAGCCCCCGCGCTCGCCCGCTCGTGCGTGGCCTCGTCTGCTCGCGGAGCGCTCCCGCCCCCCTGTCTCCGCCGTTCCTCTCGCGCGCCCCGGCTCCTCCTTCGCGCCCTCCCCGTGTGGCCGCGCGCCCCGCCACGGCCTCGTCTCCTTGTCGCTCGCGCCGTTTCCTCCTACCACGTTTGCCCACGACGGTGCGCCGGGCTGCGCTTGGCGCTCCCTGCCCCGACGGCCTCGTCCCGCCCTGCGGGCGAGTGCTCGCTCGGGTGCGCCCGCACCCGCTAGCGACCCAACCCGTTATGGCCTCTCGACCATTGACATGTGGGGCCCAGCCCCTGAACGTTAAAAAAAGAGTTTTAAAAAAATAATAAATAAAATATTAATTAATTAATTAATTAATTAACTTAATTAGGTTAATTATGTTTAGTTAACCTAAATAACTAGTTAACCCGATTAACTACCGTTAATTAACTATCAGTCAATGACACGTGGGTCCCGCTGGACCCACAAGTCAGTTTTGACCCAGTCAACCACACTATTGACTGCTGACGTCACACCTATGTCATGCTGATGTCATCACATACTATTCTCGATAATGTTGATTTAAATTAATTAAATGAATTCCAGAAAATGATCTAAAACTTTAAAAATTAATAGAAAATAAACCATAGGTCGAATGAAAATGTTTTCTACATGAAAGTTGCTCAGAACGACGAGACGAATCCGGATACGCAACCCGTTCGTCCGCCACGCGTCCCTATCATACTGAACCTGCAACTTTCCCCTCCGGTTGACCTGTCCGAAAACGCGAAACACCAGGGATACTTTCCCGGATGTTTCCCCCTTTCGCCGGTATCACCTACTACCGTGTTAGGGCACACCTAACACCGCTCATTGTCATGTCGTGCATCGTCATGCTTATGTTTGCATTGTATTTACTGTTTCTTCCCCCTCTTCTCTCCGGTAGACTACGAGACTGACGCCGCTGCTGGTGCCCCGATCGACTACGTTGTTGACGACCCCTACTTGCCAGAGCAACCAGGCAAGCCCCCCCTTGATCACCAGATATCGCCTATTCTCCTCTATACTGCTTGCATTAGAGTAGTGTAGCATGTTACTGCTTTCCGTCAATCATATTCTGATGCATAGCCTGACATTGTTGCTACATCTGTTGATACCTTACCTGCAATCCTAAATACTTAGTATAGGATGCTAGTTTATCATCATTGGCCCTACATTCTTGTCAGTCTGCCTTGCTATACTATTGGGCCGTGATCACTCGGGAGGTGATCACGGGTATATACTATACATACATACATACTATACAGATGGTGACTAAAGTCGGGTCAGCTCATTGAGTACCCGCAAGTGATTCTGATGAGGGGGCTGAAAGGACAGGTGGATCCATCCCGGTAGAGGTGGGCCTGGGTTCCCGACGGCCCCCGACTATTACTTTGTGGCGGAGCGACAGGGCAGGTTGAGACCACCTAGGAGACAGGTGGGCCTGGCCCTGGTCGGCGTTCGCGGTTGCTTCATAATAACACGCTTAACAAGATCTTGGTATTTGATCTGAGTCTGGCTACTGGCCTATACGCACTAACCAACTACGCGGGAACAGTTATGGGCACTCGAC
Organism: Triticum aestivum; assembly: GCF_018294505.1. NCBI lineage: Eukaryota > Viridiplantae > Streptophyta > Magnoliopsida > Poales > Poaceae > Triticum > Triticum aestivum. The sequence goes on along the minus strand of NC_057807.1, from coordinate 131,828,943 downwards.
GTCGTGGTATCAGCCGAAGCCCTCTTGACGTTAGCGACGGAGCGGCGCGCGCCGGATTGGACCGCGTAACGTGACTTCCTTTGTAATGGAGGTTGCTAGGTCTGCTTCCGGCCGCCCTCGCAACGTGCAGGTGTGCAATGGGCGATCGGCCCAGACCCCTGCGTGCATAGGATTTAGACCGGTGGGCTGACCTCTCTGTTGTGCCTAGGTGGGGCTGCGACGTGTTGATCTTCCGAGGCCGGCATGACCCAGGAAAGTGTGTCCGGCCAAATGGGATCGAGCGTGTTGGGTTATGTGGTGCACCCCTGCAGGGAAGTTAATCTATTCGAATAGCCGTGATCTTCGGTAACAGGACGACTTGGAGTTGTACCTTGACCTTATGACAACTAGAACCGGATACTTAATAAAACACACCCTTCCAAGTGCCAGATACAACCCGGTGATCGCTCTCTAACAGGGCGACGAGGAGAGGATCGTCGGGTAGGATTATGCTATGCGTTGCTACTTGGAGGACTTCAATCTACTCTCTTCTACATGCTGCAAGACGGAGGCTGCCAGAAGCGTAGTCTTTGATAGGACTAGCTATCCCCCTCTTATTCTGGCATTCTGCAGTTCAGTCCACTGATATGGCCTCCTTACACATATACCCATGCATATGTAGTGTAGCTCCTTGCTTGCGAGTACTTCGGATGAGTACTCACGGTTGCTTTGCTCCCTCTTTCCCCCCGTTTTCCTCTTCTTCTCGGATGCCGCAACCAGACGTTGGAGCCCAGGAGCCAGACGCCACCGTCGACGACGACTACTACACTGGAGGTGCCTACTACTACGTGCAGGCGGCTGACGACGACCAGGAGTAGTTAGGAGGATCCCAGGTAGGAGGCCTGCGCCTCTTTCGATCTGTATCCCAGTTTGTGCTAGCCTTCTTAAGGCAGACTTGTTTACTTATGTCTGTACTCAGATATTGTTGCTTCCGCTGACTCATCTATGATCGAGCACTTGTATTCGAGCCCTCGAGGCCCCTGGCTTGTATTATGATGCTTGTATGACTTATTTATGTTTTTAGAGTTGTGTTGTGATATCTTCCCGTGAGTCCCTGATCTTTATCGTACACGTTTGCGTGCATGATTAGTGTACGATTGTATCGGGGGCGTCACAAGGGCGCCTCCCCTTCCTCGACGGGGGGTAGCATCGGCGATGTGGTGCGCTGTCTTGGCCGTGCTAGATGGCAAGACGGCGGTGGGTGTGGTTCCGATCTGGAGATGGTGGCTGCACCGACGCATGTTCCCCTCTGCCTTCCAGTCGTGGGCTTCCCTCGGGCATCTTGCTTGGATGATTGGTGCTGCAGTGGAGGTTCGGGCTCGGGTCGGGGGAAACCCTTGACCGTCGGTGCCGGTCATGATGTTGGCAATGCTCTCAGCGTCGTTTCTCCCTCTGGTGGGCGACATCGAGACCTCCTCCCCGCCCTCCGCCCCTTGGTCCTAGGAGAAAGCCTAAAATCTCTTGATTGGGTGGTTACGGCGCTTCGGCGTCGGTTACTTCATGAATCCAGGGGGTTAGGGGCTCGGCGCGATGGTGCTTTGTCTATTCTTCGGTGGTGTTCCTTCTCGGCAGTGGTGTGGGCTTCTTGGTCTTGGCCGGAGAAGGTGCCGACGTATGGGTTCCTGTGAGAGGTGAGGTGGCCAGGGCTGTCGTCCTCTCCCTGGTTTCTTGTTGGCCAGTCCATTCGGGCTCAAGGGTGAGCGATTCTGCCTCCTGACAGGGATGGCGTCCTTCGATCCAGGACGAGAGGGCAGGGGTGTCCTCTTCGGAGGGAGCGGCGGAAGGCGGGACAACAGGGGCCCTTGGGAGTTGATGGAGTGTGGCTTTCCTCCGGTGATGAATTGCTCCCTTATCGCGTTCGCGTTGTTGGCATGATATAAGGCCGGCATTCACTATTCCGTAGTGTTTGTATCTTGTCGATTTCCTTTTTCTTTTCTTTTCCTTTCTTGTTGCTCGCTGTAATGTGTGGTGGTTGCTTTATATATAAAGCGGGGCGAAAGCCTTTTTCGGTATTCCATACAACAAGATACACGATGCTTCACATGTTGCCAATCTCTTTTGTAGGGAAATCTTGTGTCTACATGGAGTGCCAAAGACGATTGTCTCGGACCGCAACGTCAAGTTCCTAAGCTACTTTTGGAAGACACTATGCGCCAAACTCGTAATCAAGCTCTTGTTCTCTTCGGCATACCATCCACAAACCGATGGCCAAACAAAGGTCACGAACCGGGCGCTATCTACTCTCCTACACGTGTTGATTAAGAAGAACATCAAGGAGTGGGAGGAGTGTCTACCCATCGCCAAATACGCCTACAACCGCACAAGACATTCGACTACCGGCAAGTCCCCCTTCGAGGTTGTCTATGGCTTCAACCCATTGTCCCCATTGGACATTCTACCGCTACCACTACAAGAGCGCATCAACATGGACGCGAGCGCTAGAGCGAACTATCTCAAGAAGTTGCATGAAGATACAAGGCACACCATTGAGCACTAAGTACAATGCCTCGCGACCAAGATCAACATCAACAAGCACCCTATGATATTCAACACCGGAGATCTTGTGTGGCTACACCTTCGCAAGGAACGCTTCCCCAACAAACGCAAGTCCAAGCTTCTACCACGAGCCGATGGACCCTTCAAGGTGCTCGAACGCTACAATGACAACACCTACAAGATCGACATCCCACATGACAAGTACTCCGTGAGCGACATATTCAACATTAAGGATCTGTCTCCCTACCATGGTGATGAGGTTTTCGATCCGAGGTTGGATCTTTCCCAAGGGGGGGGGGGATATGATGCGGAGCTTCCTACGGTCATCCCCCATGGACCTACCTTCGTCTCCCACGACACCACATGGACCAATGACTAGAGCTTGAGCAAGGGCTATTGAAATTAAGGTGAACTTGCTCCTCTCCGAACTACCACTTTCTACATGTGAGACATGGCTACTACCTCAAGCAGAAACCCTATATGTGATCAGGTACTTAGAGGTGAGCCACGGAACCACTACATCCAACGGACGAGCTAGCGAGGACGCCAAGTACAAGGACCAAGAGACAAAGCTACCAGAAACCTACAGCCACCGGACGACCGGCCTAGACCGGACGTCCGAGGCTTGGAGTCTCCACCAGCCCGAAGAGCCAGCCAGCGACTACTAGAGCGGCTAAACGACCGACAAGGACCGGACGTCCGACACCTCCCAGTGCCCAGACGACCGAGCCCCTCCGGACGACCGGTGCCACCCAACAGAAGGAAATTAGAGGAAGTACGAGCCCACCGAACGACTGGCCACCGGACGTCCGGACCTTCGCGAGCTTTCGGATGTCCGAGACCCACCAGACGCCCGACGCCTGTCTGCGCACAATGACTAGGGCTGAGGCCCATGTACCCCTTCGACCCCCTAGACTATATATACGACTTCACCTCCACTTTTCTAGGGTTAGCATTAGTTTAGCTCATATGAGAGATAGAGCTTTACTCATCCACTTGATACCTACTCCATTGGAGGCCAAGCCCTCCATCTAGGAGAAGATCCCTCAAGTGGATTCAAGACCTCTTCATGGAGAAGATCCTCTAGTGGATTCAAGACCTCCTTCTAGGAGATGAACTTGTGACCTTCGTATCCCCCTTTGTTGTATTTGAATCATGTATCTCTCTTTGTGTTCATGGATCTAGCACATGTGTGATCGTTTCTCGTTGATTTAAGTGTTTCCTCTTGTTTCCCCTCGTGTTCTCCCTCGTGTGTTTGTCGTGTTCTTCAGGAATTCCCCCCTCCAAATCATGAAAGTCGGCCCCTAGGGTTCCACCCTACATCAACAAGGCTCCTCAAGGCTAGTTTGTCGCATCGTTTTGGACGAAGACGTTGGTGGCGCTAGAGGACGACAACGAGGTGGTGCAGATGGTGGTCAAGGCGCCAGCGGCAGGTGACTGTGCAGACCCGTCGTTCTGGATGAAGACAATGAGGAGAAGATTAGGGCCGGCTAGGATCGAAATTTGGTTTGGTGCTGCTGTGAATTGTCATGGTTTTGTTTACTGTAGTATTGGTTGAGCTCAGTTATTCAGGAAATGGAAAGAGATGAGCTGCCTGTTACGAAAGAATTGGTATCTTAGCTCCCTTATAATTGTGGGTGACTATGCATACCTGAAGAAAATGCACCATAATGTGGCGAATGCCATATTTTGCCTGGTCCAGCCTGAACTTTTTTCAACCATTTTAAGTAATTGTCTATGTGACTGTCGGTACGAACTGAAATTGAGGTGAAATTAAGCTGTTGCCTTTCTGTCAGTCGGCGACCGACAATTCTGGCAATGTATAGCACTGAAATTGAACTAAGATATCAAGGAAATGGAGTAATTGATATCTTAGTTTCCTTCTAATTGCGGGTGACTATGCACACATGAAGAAAAAATTTCCAACCATTTTAAGTAATTTTCTATGTGAATGTCGGTAGGAACTGAAATTGAAATGAAATTAAGCTGTTGTCTTTCTGTCAGTTGGCGACCGACAGTTTTGGCAATGTGTAGCACTGAAATTGAACTAAGATATCAATTCAGGAAATGGAGTAATTGATATCTTAGTTTCCTTCTAATTGCGGGTGACTATGCACACATGAAGAAAATGCACCATAATGTGTCTAATTCCATATTTTTCCTTGTCCAGCCTGAACTTTTTCCAACCATTTTAAGTACTCCCTCCGTCCCAAAATTCTTGTCTTAGATTTGTCTTCATACGCATGTATCTATTCACGTTTTAGTGTTAGATACATCCGTATCTAGATAAATCTAAGACAAGAATTTTGGGACGGAGGGAGTAATTGTCTATCTGACTGTCGGTAGGAACTGAAATTGAAGTGAAATTAAACTGTTGTCTTTCTGTCAGTTGGCGACCGACAATTTTGGCAATGTATAGCACTGAGACATGCTACATTGTGTTGATTACCAAATAAAAGTCTGTTCTTTCCATGATGGATATACCTAGAACACATCTTTTGGTCTGTTTTTCTATTAACTATCAAACTGTAAGGAAGGTTCTCCTCTGTTTACCAGATTGTTTTGTAAGGCAAAGGTGCCATTTTCATTAAGTACCTTTTTAGTAGATTTTGCATCTTGTTATCATTTCAACATCAGTGGGAATGTGGGATTCCTTGAAATTTATTGATATGTGCTGTATAGTGGGTGTATCCACTACATATTCTACAATTGTGTGTTCACCAGAATTCCAGCCGAACTTTTGACCTTAGTTTCCGCGCAGGGATCCCTGTGTTGTGATTGTGAATTTTTTTGGAAAATTGTAACAATGTGTTGGGTAGTTAAGTTAAAGGGCATGGAGCCAAGTTCCTCTTCCAACCTCTTTCCAAAAGGGCATTGCTATCAATAACTTTATCTGTTTTGACACATGCATAAACACAGAGTAGGGATCTTTTCTGGGTGAGTCCTGGTCTCATGGTTTTCTTTGGTACGCTCTTATAATAACCTACCAGAACTTCAGAAATGGCTTAGTTATTTTGAGAATTTGTTAAAGTTGATGTAGTCCTTTTACCAATTTCCCGAAAGATTCAGCAAAGCATTTTTCTCAAGTCTTAGGAATGTAATAGTAGGTAGATGGTACTCAGTGAAGTCATCATTTGTTAATCCCTTTTACCAACACAAGGTTAACCAGTAAACTTTTTAAGGGCAGTCGGCGAGTAATGGACTCGGGGAACCTAATGCGTACATTTGTTTGCTACCCAAGATTGGCATCCAAGGAAATAAACTCAGTAAACATGTGGCCACACCCCTAAACACAACCCGGTGTCGTAATCATCAATGATTGATGTTTGTCATTTTTATTGACTATGACATATCACCTCTTTACCAAGCTGAGACCAACTATGCCTAATTCTCCGAACTGTGAACATGAGTTGATTCTCCATTCTGTTAGATTGAGCCAAGTTGATCCTCCAGGATGTCCAATAATTGATGTATCACTAATTTGGAAATTAGCAGCCTACTTGTTTTGCATTGTCTGTTGTATTTGATGCCTGAAAGATATAATTGAAGTTGTTTCATCTAAGAGTGCCAACTTAGTTCATCCCTTTCTTCTCAGAAAAGGAAACCGAGAACTTCCAGTTTATGACATTACCAGCTATTCCTCCAATTAAAGAAACTAAGAAACATTGCGTTCTATCTTGTTAACTATGAGATATTCTTAACTGGATTTTTATTTTGTGCAGGAGGTTGAGCAGACCTACATTATGATCAAACCTGACGGTGTTCAGCGTGGTCTGGTATGTGCTTCTTGACTTTTATCAGTGTTTTGGTATCTGTTATTTGTTTCAATTAAGATAAAACATAATAGTCTCTGCCTGTAGGTTGGAGAGATTATTTCTCGCTTTGAGAAGAAGGGCTTTTTGCTGAAGGGGCTGAAACTTTTTCAGTGCCCCAAAGACTTGGCTCAGGTTTGCTTAAAAAATGCATTAAATCTTTCAAAGCTACTGTCACTTTTTAATGCTTACTTAGCAGGGTAAATGTTCTGTGTAAATATAATCAATACCTTTTCTCTAAAGGAAAGCATTACCCTTCTGTCATTCTGTCAGTCTAATAGTTCAAAATGGTACCCATTGATCATACACGGTGGTTAAAATGCCAGCATCAAATAGTATATGGCACAAAAGAACACCGTATCCCAGTTTATTTTGTTAAACATCTTTTTTTAACACTATGTATCTGCCATAATAGAATGTACTAAAAATTTTCTTTGCATGTGTCAGCCAAGCAGTTTTTAGAAAACATTTTCTGAAATATCACTCAAATCTGGTCAGGCCAGATTTTCTGTAAGTTAAAAAGAGCATGGTGTTTTGTCTTTGTTTTCACGTAGAGAAGTAAATGTTGAGAATGATATAATGGTGAGAGTCAACGAATTGAAAATGCTTTTATACATATACTAAGTTAATAACTCTCCTATTCTGTCCTTTTTTACCTCAGGAACATTACAAGGATCTTAAGGAGAGACCTTTCTTTCCCAATTTAATCGACTACATAACTTCTGGACCTGTAGTCTGCATGGTATATATTTGCAAAGAACTGAAGATATTTGCAACTTCGCATTTTGATCAATACGAATTTCGCCTTTATATTACTTGTTATTTTGTTCTGTAAGGCCTGGGAGGGTGATGGCGTTGTTGCATCAGCTCGCAAACTGATCGGAGCTACTAACCCCCTTCAAGCTGAACCAGGGACCATAAGGGGCGATCTTGCAGTTCAAACAGGAAGGTTGGCACCCATCCTTTCCATGTCCTCACACTATTATTTGCAGTACTTCTGTTGCATTTTATTTGATTTCACCTCTATTTGCACCCTCTATGTGTATCAAAGAAATTATCATGGAACGTTGCTTTTCAGGAATGTCGTCCACGGAAGTGACAGCCCTGATAACGGCAAGCGAGAAATCGGTAAGTTTTGCCAGTGGTGGATCTAGCGGGGGTGCCATGGCACCCCCTACAAAAATGCAAAATAATATATGTATACTATATTATATTAATATTAATTGTGTAATGACATAGTGCTATTTCAGACTATTTACTTATTTAGGCTAAATTATGCTATTTTAGTGTAAGTTATTTAAATTTTGTACCGACGTATTGAAGTTTGGCATCCCTAGTACTTAGAATCTAGGTCCGCCAGTGAGTTTTGCAGCAATTCGGTGCACCGCCGTTTGCTTTTCAGTTGATTCAGTATTTATGTGGTTATGGTGTGAATGTTGTTAGCTTGAAGGGAGCTTGGTTTCGCAGCAATTGAGTGCACGGCTATTTGCAGCAACTCTTGACAATAACTTATGTTCTTGTCTATCTGTAGGATTATGGTTCAAAGAGGGTGAGCTTGCTCAATGGGAATCAGTTCAAACACCCTGGCTTATAGAGTGATCTTTGCATATCTCTGCAAGAACCTTGATCCAATACTTATTTGGTCAACTTGATTCTGAGGGGGCCATGTATGAGTTTACTTCTACCAAGTAAAGTAGCCAGTCAGTGCTCCAAAATTTTCACCATTGCTCACCTGTATGTTCTTTCTTTCTTTGTAATGTTGAGCGGGTTCAGAACTCTGGCCTTTGGTCAGTATAAATCTTCCTGTTGAGAACTTTCCTCTACTCGGATGTTAATGTTTTGATGAAGAATCAATGCAAAAAAGTTCCAAGGCGTGGACACCGTATCTCTTCTATACTTTACTTCTTGTGGGCCTGTGGCACACGACAGTATTTTTTTAGGGTCACTGACAGCTTTTTAACACAGACGCAGTGGCTCTACATACGTACATACACTTATCCTTATGAATGCATGCACATACACAATACAATTTTGTTGGCAAGATAGTAATTTTACAAAATTTCTGGAAATCACGGTTCCTGACATGGCATGGCATGGGGCGGTCGACTGTGTCGAAGCACAGTAAGAGCATTTACAACAGGAATTGCCTAGTCGGACAACCCAATTTGCCTAATCCGGGGCCTATACGTCCGCTGACCGAGCGGCTCAATTTGCAACCATAATTCCTATTTTTGAAACATTAAACACATGCACCTAGATCATTTTAGCCAAACAATAATTAGCGGATACAAATACAAATCATTCGTACTTAAGAATACATTAATCCGAACATAGTTCAAATATAAATATTGTTCACACAAACCTTTGGACAGTTCTTCCGTTGCTAGTGCACGGAGGGCCTCTTTGACGTGACATTGGTATTGCCCACACAAACCTTTTGGACAGTTCTTCCGTTGCTAGTGCATGCAATCAACTGAACCCAACATACTTGGAAATCTTCTTGATGCTCCAACTGCCAACAAGTTTTCTGTGTCCTCCACAGTTGGCTCTCTCAGGTACACTGATACAAACACCTTCACCATAATGCGTGCAAATTACACCGTGGTGTTCAAGACAGTGGTCTCTCTCATCCGGATTTCAGTATCAATTGCATCTACGACCTTACCATAAGCAAGCATCCTGAGAGAAGCCGTGCATTTCTGTAGAGGAGAGAAAGAAAGTTGTCCGCAACAATCCTTTCTCGGCTTGAAGTTGTCATCAGCCTCCTCCAGGGCAGAACAAATTTCTGCTCATTTAGAAGCGATGTTGAAAGAAACCTTCATGGTATGTTGTCCACCATGAAGTAGTCTGTGTACAGAAGCCTACTACTTCTTGAGCTTGCGTTGATTTTTACCTTGAAGAGGAAAGGGTGATGCAGCAAAGTAGAGATAAGTATTTTCCTCAGTTAAGAATCAAGGTATCAATCCAGTAGGAGGCACAAGCAAGTCTCCAATATATGCACCTGCACAAACTAACAAACACTTGCACACAAGACGAAAAAGGGGTTGTCAATCCCTTCACGGTCACGAACAAGAGTGAGATCTAATAGAGATAGGTATAAAAGATAAATAAAAGAGCAAACTAAAGTAAAGATAAATAGATTGCAGCAAGGTATTTTTTGGTTTACAGATCTGAAAATATATGTTGGAAAATAGACCCGGGGGCCATAGGTTTCACTAGAGGCTTCTCTCTTGAAAGAAAACATACGGTGGGTAAATAAATTACTGTTGAGCAATTGATAGAAAAGCACATAGTTATGACAATATCTAAGGCAATGATCATGAATATAGGCATCACGTCCGTGACAAGTAGACCGAAATGATTCTGCATCTACTACTATTACTCCACACATCGACCGACTCCTGCCTGCATGTAGAGTATTAAGTTAATAAGAACAGAGTAACGCCTTAAGCAAGATGACATGATGTAGAGGGATAAACTCAAGCAATATGATATAAACCCCATCCTTTTATCCTCTGCATCTACTACTATTACTCCATACATCGACCGACTCCTTCCTACATCTAGAGTATTAAGTTCATAAGAACAGAGTAACGCCTTAAGCAAGATGACATGATGTAGAGGGATAAACTCAAGTAATATGATATAAACCCCATCCTTTTATCCTTAATGTCGACAATACAATACGTGCCTCGATGCCCCTTCTGTCACTGGGAGAGAACACCGCAAGATTAAACCCATCACAAAGCACTTCTCCCCTTGCAAGAAAAAACAATCTAGTTGGCCAAACCAAATCAATAGATCGAAGAGAATTACTAAGCTATCTCAATCATGCATAAAAGAGTTTAGAGAAGACTCAAATAATATTCATAGATAATCTGTTCATAAATCCACAATCATCGGATCTCAACAAACGCACCGCAAAAGAAGATTACATCGAATAGAACTCCAAGAACATCGAGGAGAACATTGTATTGAAGATCAAAGAGAGAGAAGAAGCCATCTAGCTACTAGCTATGGAACCTTAGGTCTGTGGTAAACTACTCACACTTCATCGGAAGGGCAGCAAGGTTGATGTAGAGGCCCTCCGTGATCGAATCCCCCTCCGGCAGAGTGCCGGAAAAGGCCCCAATATGGGATTTCACGGGAACAGAGGCTTGTGGCGGCGAAAAAGTATTTTGGTGGATGCTTCTGATGTTTGGGGGAACATTTGAGAATATGTAGAGCTGGAATTAGGGTTAGGGGACTCCCGAGTGGCCCACAAGCCAGGGGGACTCCCTCCCGGGGCGCGCCCTGAGGGCTTGTGGCCTCCTCGGGACTCTTCTAGACCTCTCTCCAAGTCTTCCGGGTGTCTTCTGGTCCAAGAAAAATCATCGTAAAGTTTTATTCGGTTTGTACTTTGATATCGTTTTATGTAAAAGTCAAAAACAAGAAAAAAAACAGAAACTGACACTGGGCTCTAGATTAATAGGTTAGTCCCTAAAATAATATAAAATAGCATATTAATGCATATAAAACATCCAAAACTGATAATATAATAGCATGGAACAATAAAAAATTATAGATACGTTGGAGACGTATCAAGCATCCCCAAGCTTAATTCCTGCTCATCCTCAAGTAGGTAAATGATAAAAACAGAATTTTTGATGTGAAACACTACCTAACATATTTATCAATGCAATCTTCTTTATTGTGGCAAGAATATTCAGATCCATAAGATTCAAAACAAAAGTTTAATATTGACATAAAAACAATAATACTTCAAGCATACTAATAAAGCAATCATGTATTCTCAAAATAACATGGCCAAAGAAAGTTATCCCTACAAAATCATATAGTCTGGCTATGCTCCATCTTCATCACGCAAAGTATTTCATCATGCGCAACCCCGATGACAAGCCAAGAAATTGTTTCATACTTTTGGTGTTCTCAAACTTTTTCAACTTTCACACAATACATGACCATGAGCCATGGATATAGCACTATAGATGGAATAGAATATGGTGGTTGTGGAGAAGACAAAAAAGGAAGGAGAAAGTCTCACATCAACTAGGCAAATTAATGGGCTATGGAGATGCCCATCAATTGATGTCAATGCAAGTGAGTAGGGATTGCCATGCAACGGATGCACTAGAGCTATAAGTGTATGAAAGCTCAAAAAGAAACCAAGTGGGTGTGCATTCAACTTGCTCGCTCTTGAAGACCTAAGGCATTTTGAGGAAGCCCATCATTGAAATATACAAGCCAAGTTCTATAATAAAAAATCCCCACTAGTATATGAAAGTGACAAAATAGGAGACTCTCTATCATGAAGAACATGGTGCTATTTCAAAGCACAAGTGTGGAAAAAGGATAGTAACATTGTATCTTCTCTTTTTTTCTCATATTTTTTGTTTGGGCTTCTTTGGCCTCTTTTTTTATTTGGGATTCTTTGGCCTCTTTTATTATCTTTAAAGACCGGAGACTCACCCCAACTTGTGAGGGAATCATAGCTTCCATCATCCTTTCCTCACATGAGACAATGCTCTAATAATAATGATCATCACACTTTTATTTACTTACAACTCAAGAATTGCAACTCGATAGTAGAACAAAATATGACTCTATATGAATTCCTCTAGCGGTATACATGGATGTGCAATAATCAAGAGTGACATGTATAAAAAATATGAAAGGTGGCCAAGCCACAAATACTATGCCAACTATATGATCATGCAAAGCAATATGACAATGATGGTATGTGTCATAATAAAATGGAACGGTGGAAGTTGCATGGCAATATATCTCGGAATGGCTATGGAAATGCCATAATAGGTAGGTATCACTACTACAGGATGCTGCTAACGCAACACTACGATCAGACACCCTTCGAGAAACTATGTGCGATGCAATAATCGCAAATGGTGGTGTACGAAAACTGTCAAAAATGTATAAAACGTTTGCGATGATGGATGCATCAAACATGGTTCAGATTTTAGTTGTGTGTGCGATGAAGGGCATACGGTTTAGTTCAATTAACTATTTGCGATGAGGAGGAACAAAAGAAACGGGCAGCCATATGAAGGCGTGTGCGATACACAGCATACGATTCACTCGGATGAACTGTTTGTGATTAGGCAACACAAAAGAAACGGGCAGCCAGATGAAGGTATGTGTGACGTACAACATACAGTTCACTCGGATGAACTGTTTGTGATTAGGCAACACAAAAGAAATGGTCAGCCAGATAAAGGTGTGTGCGATATACGGCATGCAGTTCACTCAGCCTTGTCATTAGTGTGTGACCTCTGTGGCAACCGTTCGCTCCCCACTAGCCTCTTCTTGTATCGTGGCAACCGTCCACCACGTCTTCACCTTTCCCTCTCGATTTGGAACTGCTATTGCACGCTATTCCTCCCTCCATTTGCCTTCACCCTTCCTTCTGCCATTGTTCGATCATCTTCTCCATGGAGGGAACAAGCCGGAAACGACCCCGTTATTCTTGCTCCGGTATGAAAGATGACGTGGTGGAGGAACTCATTGATCGGTGTGACGTCATCACCTCGGCTAGCATGGCAGGTTCGTTCAAGACCATTCTCGACTCAACTAATAACATCATTACAAGGAGACCAAGGGTCTATGAGCGGTTTGATCTCCTCTATCTTCTTCGCCGTGACCCTGCTGACTGGCGCGGGGACGACGAAAGCCTCGCCTTGTGCAAGTTGATGCCGGTTGATAATGATACATGTGATGTTAAGATGCCATCGCTTGAGGGAAAGGCTTGGGCAGGCGCAAATGAAGATTGGATTGTACAACTGCGAGTGGGAACCTGTGAATGGTACACTCATCATCGGGTTCCACTTCCAAAAATCTCAGACTGCCCAGAGGTTGAGCACACAGATGATCTACGTGAGTTCAAATACGATCATGGTAACTGTCGTCTATGGAAGATAGCAATTTGTCGAGTTCCCAACCGCTCTTGGGATTACACGAACTATGAAGTTGTTGCTATCTTCGACAAATTTGTTGCCTTCCTTACTTCCACGCCTCGATGGATATTGCTCAAAAATCAATTTCTGTACACAGATGAGTACTATGATGCAATTCAATACGAGGGTCTTGTGTTTGCTGCCACCACTCGTGGCACTGTTTTTGCATGGAATCATCATGCTTTCGGTATGTTTGTCTTCCATCATAATTATAATTATTTCATCCACATGCATGCGGGTTAGCTAGTTTCTCTTTACTAATTAACCTTCTTGTGTTTCCAAGGTCCTGTGAACATTCCATCACCTATACTTGAAAAATTTTATAACCAAGGGGGAGATGACGATGCTGATGATCACGAGCATGAGGACGAGCAGGACCCATATACTCAGTGGCACCTGGCAACTTATTCTGATGGATCACCTCTTCTTGTCTGTATACAGGGCACTGCTGATGTTACTAAGGAAGCAGGTGTTGTCTCACATGGTCGCACTCTCCGGACCTATTCCAACATCCGTTGCAGGGTATTCGGGATGGATACTAGTGTACTAGCGCCAACACCTTCTCCCTGGTTCAGTATTGAAAGTCTTGGAGGAAACTTGCTCTTCCTTGGACAAAACTATCCAATGATGGTGAAAGGCGATCCAGTGGTTGACACAACGTTACTACCATTTATGAGAAGCAACTATATCTATACCTCGGTCATTGCTATGCTTCCCTACCATCACAATATGGGTCCTGACATAGCCCGCTTCAGCCTGGATGATCAATCCTGCGCTGGTCTCGAGATTGACAGTAGCTGGCCCTTCCCAGAGAACCACTTCTTGTTCAAAGCAAGCGTTTCCAACACCGATGAGTGGTTGAGCTGAAGTTCATTTCATCGCTTTGTTATTTGTTGTGTGAGAAAAACTTTACTTTACTAGAATGTTTTGTTGGAAATGATCTATAATCCAATGTGTATCCTCATTGTCGTTGTGGGTTGATGACTTGTTGTATGTAATCAATAGTACATTTGCATATGCGTCCATCAACTCACGTCTGCTAGTGGTGTCCATATGAGCAGTGCTAGTGATTTTAGTTGCAAAAAAGAGATAGTGCTAGTGATTTTTAGCTGCATATTTTGAAAAATCGCAGTGTTACAAGGTTGACAAATGGCAATGTTACTAGATAAACAAATGTCAATCTTTTGAGTTTGACAAATGGCAACATACCCAAAATGACAGATGCAAATCTTACCCAATTAATTGTACGTGGCTGCACACGAGTCATGCAAGACAACTATTTGCGCTGAAGGGATGCACAAATCCTGCACTGCAAGGGAAGACCATAGCTCTCACTTTGCATATGGGTGTTCTATCTAAAACGTTTGCGATCAAGAGCTGCAGAAATCCTGTGATACGTCTCCAACATATCTACTTTTCCAAACACTTTTGCTCTTGTTTTGGACTCTAACTTGCATGATTTGAATGAAACTAACCCGGACTGACGCTGTTTTCAGCAGAACTGCCATGATGTTGTTTTATGTGTAGAAAACAAAAGTTCTTGGAATGACCTGAAAATCCACGGAGGCACGTTTTGGAAAATATAAAAAATACTGGCAAAAGAATCAAGACCAGGGGCCCACACCCTGTCCACGAGGGTGGGGGGCGCGCCCACCCCCCTGGGCGCGCCCCCTATCTCGTGGGCCCCCTGACGCTCCACCGACCTCAACTCCAACTCCATATATTCCGTTTCGCGGAGAAAAAAATCAGAGAGAAAGTTTCATCGCGTTTTACGATGCGGAGCCGCCACCAAGCCCTAATCTCTCTCGGGAGGGCTGATCTGGAGTCCGTTCGGGGCTCCGAAGAGGGGGATTCGTCGCTGTCGTCATCATCAACCATCCTCCATCACCAATTTCATGATGCTCACCGCCGTGCGTGAGTAATTGCATCGTAGGCTTGCTGGACGGTGATGGGTTGGATGAGATTTACCATGTAATCAAGTTAGTTTTGTTAGGGTTTGGTCCCTAGTATCCACTATGTTCTGAGATTGATGTTGCTATGACTTTGCTATGCTTAATGCTTGTCACTAGGGCCCGAGTGCCATGATTTCAGATCTGAACCTATTATGTTTTCATGAATATATGTGTGTTCTTGATCCTATCTTGCAAGTCTATAGTCACCTATTATGTGTTATGATCCGACAACCCCGAAGTGACAATAATCGGGATACTTCTCGATGATGACCGTAGTTTGAGGAGTTCATGTATCCACTATGTGTTAATGCTTTGTTTCGGTTCTCTATTAAAAGGAGGCCTTAATATCCCTTAGTTTCCGCTAGGACCCCGCTGCCACGGGAGGGTAGGACAAAAGATGTCATGCAAGTTCTTTTCCATGAGCACGTATGACTATATACGGAATACATGCCTACATTACATTGATGAAGTGGAGCTAGTTCTGTGTCACCCTATGTTATAGCTATTACATGAGGAATCGCATCCGACATAATTATCCATCACTGATCCAATGCCTACGAGCTTTTCACATCTTGTGCTTCGCTTATTTACTTTTCCTTTGCTACTGTTACAATTACTACAAAACTATTATCTTTACTTTTGCCACTGTTACCATTACTATCATACTACTTTCAGATACTAAGTTATCCAGGTGTGGTTGAATTGAAAACTCAATTGCTAATACTCAATAATATTCTTTGGCTCCCCTTGTGTAGAATCAATAAATTTGGGTTGAATACTTTACCCTCGAAAGCTATTGTGATCCCCTACACTTGTGGGTTATCAAGACTAATTTCTGGCACCGTTGCCGGGGAGCATAGCTCTATTCTTTGAGTCACTTGGGATTTATATCTGTTGATCACTATGAGGAACTTGAAAGACGAAAGAACCAAGATTTTGCCCTCAACTACGAGGGGAGGTAAGGAACTGCCATCTAGCTCTGCACTAGATTCTCCTTCTGTTATTAGTAAGCTTGCGACACCTAAACCTGCTACTGCTATGAATTCTGATATGTCGCATGTTATTGATGATGCCACTTCTGCTATGCATGATACTTATGATGAAACTACTATTGTGCGTGATACCACTTTGCCATTATGTGAATTTCTTGATGAACAACTTGCTAGGGTTAGAGAGAATGAAATTATTGAAGATGCTATTATTGATGATAGTGATGATGAAAGTTCTCCCCCTGATTATGAATTACCTGTTGTTCCTGAGGGTTATGTTATGGAAGAGGAAGCTGCTAGAGCTATCTTTGCTTGTAAAGATAGGTATGATCTTAAAAAGTTATTAGCTAAATGGAAGCAACAATCTCTTAATGCTAGAATAAAACCTGACCCTACTTTTGCTACTTCACCTATCTGTGTTACTGATAAGGATTATGAATTCTCTATTGATCCTGAAATAATTACTTTGGTTGAATCTGATCCTTTTTATGGCCTTGGATGTGAAACTATTGTGGCACATCTTACCAAGTTGAACGATATAGCCACCCTGTTTACTAATGATGAGAAGTCTCACTATTATTATATCCTTAAGATATTTCCGTTCTCATTAAAGGGCGATGCTAAGACTTGGTTTAATTCTCTTGCTCTTGGTTGTGTGTGTAGTCCCCAGGATATGATTTATTACTTCTCTGCTAAATATTTCCCTGCTCATAAGAAACAAGCTGCCTTACGGGAAATATATAATTTTGTGCAAATCAAAGAAGAGAGTCTCCCACAAGCTTGGGGGAGGCTTCTTCGATTACTTAATGCTTTGCCTGATCATCCTCTTAAGAAAAATGAAATACTTGATATCTTTTATAATGGACTAACCGATGCTTCCAAGGACTACTTGGATAGTTGTGCTGGTTGTGTTTTCAGGGAAAGAACAGTCGACGAAGCTGAACTACTATTGAATAATATGTTGACTAATGAAAATAATTGGACTCTTCCTAAGCCAATTCCTGAGGCAATTCCTGAACCAATTGAGCCAACTCCTGAGCCTATTCCTAAACCCACTCCGAAGAAGAGAGGTGTTTTATTTCTCAGTCCTGAAGATGTGCAAGAGGCAAAGAAGTCAATGAAAGAAAAAGGTATTAAAGCTGAAGATGTTAAGAATTTACCACCTATTGAAGAAATACATGGTCTTAATATACCACCTGTCAAAGAAACATATTGTCTTGATAACCCGACACAGGTAGGAAAGGTAAATTCTCTCTATAGATATGATAAAGTTGAAATCCCCTCTACTAAATTTCATAGCCCATGCTTAGATGAATTTGATGACTTTATGGCTAGACAAGAAAGTTTTAATGCTTATGTTGGTAGAGAATTAAAGAATAATGCTTTTGAGATAGGATGCTTGAGTGATTATATGGCTAGAGTTAAAGGAGAACTTAAACTCATTAGCAAATATGCTTCTATGGTTGCTACTCAAGTTGAGCAAGTACTTAAAGCTCAAAATGATTTGCTCGATGAATTAAATAATAAACCTGACTTTGTTGTTAGAGTGGCTACTAGAACTGGTAGAATGACTCAGGAACCTTTGTATCCTGAAGGCCACCCTAAGAGGATCGAGCAAGATTCTCAGAGAAACAATTCAGAGGCACCTAGTTCTTTTAAAAAGAATAAAAAGAAAAACGATAGGACTTTGCATGATTCTAGTGAACCTATTGTAGACACACCTGAGAATCCCAATGATATCTCTGTTTCTGATGCTGAAACACAATCAGGTGATGAACATGAACCTAGTGATAATGTTAATGATAATGTTCATGTTGATGCTCAACCTAGCAAAAATAATGATGTAGAGATTGAACCTGTTGTTGATCTTGATAACCCACAATCAAAGAATCAACGTTATGATAAGAGAGATTTTGTTGCTAGGAAGCACGGTAGAGAAAGAGAACCATGGGTTCGGAAACCCATGCCCTTTCCTCCTAAACCATCCAAGACAAAGGATGATGAGGATTTTGAGCGCTTTGCTGAAATGATTAGACCTATCTTCTTACGTATGCGCTTAACTGATATGCTTAAAGTGAATCCTTATGCTAAATATATGAAGGATATCATTACAAACAAAAGAAAGATACCGGAAGCTGAAATTTCCACCATGCTTGCTAATTACACTTTTAAGGGTGGAATACCAAAGAAACTTGGAGACCCTGGGGTACCAACTATACCATGCTCCATTAAAAGAAACTATGTTAAAACTGCTTTATGTGATCTTGGAGCCGGTGTTAGTGTTATGCCTCTCTCTTTATATCGTAGACTTGAATTGAGGAAGTTGACACCTACTGAAATATCTTTGCAAATGGCTGATAAATCAACTACTATACCTGTCGGTATTTGTGAGGATGTGCCTGTTGTGGTTGCAAATGTCACTATCTTAACAGACTTTGTTATTCTTGATATTCCCGAGGACAATAGTATGTCGATTATCCTTGGTAGACCCTTTTTGAATACTGTAGGGGATATTATTGATTGCAACAAAGACAATATCACTTTTCATGTTAATGGTAATGAGCATACAGTACACTTTCCGGGGAAACATTCTCAAGTTCATAGCATCAATTCTATTGGAAAAGTTCCAACTATTATTATTGGAGGTTTTGAATTTCCTCTCCCTACTGTCAAGAAAAAGTATGATATTCTTATTGTTGGGGATGTTCATATCCCCGTTGAGGTAACTTAGTGTTATTCGAAATTTCTCCGGTTCCGTGTTATTCGGAATGAGTTTGGTAACAAGACTTGATCAACCTTGTTAGTGGACTCATTTTGATGATCATGAGATGGATGAAACTAGAAGGCACAACCTTTTGTACCCTCTTTTAACTTTCTATTATTTAGAATAAATAAAGCAAAAATAGTATTATCTGTCTGTTTTCTGAATTATTCGTGCAATAAAAAATATCCCGAAAATAAAAGTGCTCCAAATGCCCTGCAAATTTAGTATGATTTTTTATGGAATATTTGAGGATTTTAGGCACTGAAAACACTGCAGGAGGGGAAAGCACCAGGCCACGAGAGTGGAGGGCGCGCCCCTATCTCGTGGGCCCCTGGTAGCCCCCTCCACTTATGCCAGCACCCACACACTCCATCTTCTTCCCAAAAAAATCCCCATCCAGCTCAAGCACGAGTTCTAGCTTATTTTGATGCGATTTTCGATCTCCTTGCTCAAAGCTCCATTCACAAAACTGCTTTGGGAGATTGTTGCTTGGTATGTGACTCCTCCATTGGCCCAATTAGTTTTTGTTCTAGTGCTTTATTCATTGCAAATTTTTGCTGGATAGGTGACCCTGTTCTTGAGCTTGCATGTTAAATTTATGAGGTCCCAAGTAATTCTAATGCATGATATAGGTTCTAGGCACTTGTAGGAGTAGTTGCTACCAATCTTGTTTTGTTTTATTCACTTTTAGTTTGAAGTTACTAAAATTTCAGAATTTTTCCAGAAAAGGAATTATGTCTAGGAGAATGTACCAAGGTTGTTCCTCAGTAAAGAAAGGACCCATGATTTCTATACATGAGCAAGATGATGAACTACCGAGGGACGCAGAAGTACGAGCTTGTGAGTGGCCATCCGACGATTTTATGGTCGAAGCAGGCTTTAAGGAGGAATTTGACGCGTATGTGCGTAATGCCGATCTTGAGGACTTCTTACAAGATAAGTGTCCTCAATACTATCAATTGACTGATTCATTTCTGCGAAGGTTTAAATATAAATGTACACGTAATTCTCCGAGTGTCCTATTTGATATCTATGATACATCTTATACCATGGACTTAGAGGATTTTACAACTGCTTGCAAACTTCCACAGTGGGGCAATATTAATGATCCCCAAAAATCTGAATTTAGAGATTTCCTTGCTAGTATTACTGTGGGAGAATCTAGGGACATTGCACAAGCTACCATAGGGAGCATTCATTTTCCTGCTATACATTACTTTGATCTCTTCATTGGTAGATGCATTAACGGTAAAGACGAAGCATGTCATATGTGTGTCCCTGATCTTAGTGTCCTCAAGAGTGCCGTGTTAGGTAATAAAGATTACAACTTGGGGGAAATAGTTACACGTAGGTTGCATAATAATGGTAGGGTTGGAGATTTATTTGGAGGAATTTATGCGACCCGTGTGGCTAATTATATTGGTATATCCCCACGAGAGGGGGATATGATGTTGCCTCCTATTTATTTAGATTATGACGCTATGGTCCAACATCATTTTCTTAAGAGGAATGAACAGTTCCTCCAGTATCGACTAATCTTTGACAGACGTAACACTGTCCATGTTACTCTTCCTGCTCCTTTCCTTTTTGATTACCAGGCAAAAGGAAGACATGTTGTTACCAGGGAGGAAGCAGCTGAACACGAGGGGAGAGCCGAGGCGGCTCGCCAGCATGCCGCAGCTCAGGAGGCATTTGCTGGTGCATCTCAGTACGACCCCAGTTACAACTACGGATATCAGCCAGGCTACCCTTGGCATTAAACCAACTTAGGCCAAAAGCCTAAGCTTGGGGGAGTACGTATTTCTCACCGACTTTACATTCATGTTCACACACTATTCTAGTTGTCGGTGCTCATACTTTTTCATTGTATTATCCATGTTAGTTTAATTTCTTTTTCTAGCTTTCTTCTTGTGTGTTTGATAAACCTTAAGAAAAACCCAAAAAATTAGTTAGTTTAATTTCCATGCTTGTAGTAGAAATTAAAATGAAAACCCAAAAAGATTTCTCGTTCTTCTTCTTACTTGTTGGGAGCTTTCCCATGTAAATAGTTTTATTTTCTTTTCTTTCCTTTGGGGGTCGAGAGTAGAAGACCATATTGAAAATGTTTAGTGGCTCTCATATGCATGATTGTTTATTTAACTTAGAGCCCATATTAGTTTGTCTTCTGTCTTGAGTTGAATGCTTGCATATTCCAGCTTAGTCCAATGCACGTGCACTATTATTATTATACACATCGTTCGGTCGTGCAAGTGAAAGGCAATAATGACGATATATGATGGACTGATTGAGATGAGAGAAGCTGGTATGAACTCGACCTCTCTTGTTTTTGTAAATATGATGAGTTCATCATTCTTGATTCAGCTTATTATGAAGTAAACATATTTGCAATGACATTTAGAGATTATAGTTGCTTGTGCCATGCTTGATTAGCTATGAGTTATAATGGTTTACCTTGCGTGCCAACATGCTATTAGAATGATTATGATGTGGTATGATGGGATGGTATCCTCCTTTGAGTGAATTGAGTGACTCGACTTAGCACATGTTCATGCATGTAGTTGAAAGAAATCAACATAGCCTTCATGATATTTATGTTCATGGTAGATTATATCCTACTCATGCTTGTACTCGGTGTGAATTAGTTTCAATGCATGTTTATGACTGTTCTCGCTCTCTCAGTTGGTCGCTCCCCACTCTTTTGCTAGCCTTCACCTGTACTAAGCGAGAATACTACTTGTGCATCCAAACTCCTTAAACCCCAAAGTTGTTCTATATGAGTCCACCATACCTTCCTATATGCGGTATTTACCTGCCATTCCAAGTAAATTTGTATGTGCCAAACTCCAAACCTTCAAATGAAATTCTGTTTTGTATGCTCGAGCAGCTCATGTTTCAACTAGGGCTGCCTATATCTTCCATGCTAGGTGGGTTATTCTCAAGAGGAGTGGACTCCGCTCCTCATTCACGAGAAAGGGCCGGTAACCTGGATGCCCAGTCCCATGACCCAAAAAGATCAAAGAAAATCAAAATAACTAAACAAAACTCCCCCAGGGCTGTTGTTAGTTGGAGGCACTCGTTGTTTCGAGCAAGCCATGGATTGATGCTTTTTGGTGGTGGCGGAGTATAAACTTTTACCTTTCAGTTTGGGAACTGCCTATAATGCATGTAGTATGGAAGATACATCCATCTCATAGTTGTTGCGTTGACAGCGAAAGTATGCCACTCAAAATGTTATTCAATCTCTATTTTAAAATCGAGCTCTGGCACCTCTACAAATCCCTGCTTCCCTCTGCGAAGGGCCTATCTATTTACTTTTATGTTGAGTCATCATCCCTCTTATTACAAAGCACCCGCTGGAGAGCACACTGTCATTTGCATTCATTACTATTGGTTTATATTGGGTATGACTTGACTGAATTTCTTTTACCATGAATTACAATGTCTAGTCAGTCCTTGATCTTTAAAGGTGCTCTGCATTTATGTTTTGCGGTCTCAGAAAGGGCTAGCGAGATACCATTTTGTTATATCATGTTATGATTGTTTTGAGAAAGTGTTGTCATCCGAGTTTTATTATTATGGCTCGCTAGCTGATTATGCTATTGATATGAGTAATTGTGAGACCGAGGTGTTATTTTGAGTATGGTTAGTTCATAATATTTGTTGAAACCTGAATGCTGGCTATGCATGTTTGCAACAACAAGAGCAAACAGAGTTTGTAAAAGCTTTTCTTTATCACTTTCAGTTTATCAACTGAATTGCTTGAGGACAAGCAAAGGTTTAAGCTTGGGGAGTTGATACGTCTCCAACGTATCTACTTTTCCAAACACTTTTGCCCTTGTTTTGGACTCTAACTTGCATGATTTGAATGAAACTAACCCGGACTGACGCTGTTTTCAGCAGAACTGCCATGATGTTGTTTTATGTGTAGAAAACAAAAGTTCTTGGAATGACCTAAAAATCCACGGAGGCACGTGTTGGAAAATATAAAAATTACTGGCGAAAGAATCAAGACCAGGGGGCCCACACCCTATCCATGAGGGTGGGGGGCGCGCCCCTATCTCGTGGGCCCGTTGACGCTCCACCGACCTCAACTCCAACTCCATATATTCTGTTTCACGGAGAAAAAAATCAGAGAGAAAGTTTCATCGCGTTTTACGATACGGAGCCGCCGCCAAGCCCTAATCTCTCTCGGGAGGGGTGATCTGGAGTCCGTTCGGGGCTCCGGAGAGGGGGATTTGTCGCCGTCATCATAATCAACCATCCTCCATCAACAATTTCATGATGCTCACCGCCGTGCGTGAGTAATTCCATCGTAGGCTTGCTGGACGGTGATGGGTTGGATGAGATTTACCATGTAATCATGTTAGTTTTGTTAGGGTTTGATCCCTAGTATCCACTATGTTCTGAGATTGATGTTGCTATGACTTTGCTATGCTTAATGCTTGTCACTAGGGCCCGAGTGCCATGATTTCAGATCTGAGCCTATTATGTTTTCATGAATATATGTATGTTCTTGATCCTATCTTGCAAGTCTATAGTCACCTATTATGTGTTATGATCCAACAACCCCGAAGTGACAATAATCGAGATACTTCTCGGTGATGACCGTAGTTTGAGGCGTATATGTACTCATTATGTGTTAATGCTTTGTTCCGGTTCTCTATTAAAAGGAGGCCTTAATATCCCTTAGTTTCCGCTAGGACCCCGCTGCCATGGGAGGGTAGGACAAAAGATGTCATGCAAGTTCTTTTCCATAAGCACGTATGACTATATACGGAATACATGCCTACATTACATTGATGAACTGGAGCTAGTTCTGTGTCACCCTATGTTATAGCTATTACATGAGGAATCGCAGCCGACATAATTATCCATCACTGATCCAATGCCTACGAGCTTTGCACATCTTGTGCTTCGCTTATTTACTTTTCCGTTGCTACTGTTACAATTACTACAAAACTATTATCTTTACTTTTGCCACTTTTACCATTACTATCATTACTACTTTTCTACTAAATACTTTGCTGCAGATACTAAGTTATCCAGGTGTGGTTGAATTGACAACTCAACTGCTAATACTCAATAATATTCTTTGGCTCCCTTTGTGTCGAATCAATAAATTTGGGTTGAATACTTTACCCTCGAAAGCTGTTGCGATCCCCTACACTTGTGGGTTATCATCCTGCTCGACACATTTTCCCTTGGCTTCCTGGGGAAGCTGTCGGTTTGCATACGGGTGTTCTAACTAAAACGTTTGCAATGAGTATTTTATATTTAAAAACCATTGACGTTTTTTTCAAAAGAAAATCGTTTGATAAGTCTATACATTAAGAGAGAAAAACGCATGTTTGTTCAAACCATATCTTTCATTCAGTCACACTGCGAATTTATATTCATATGATCAAGAATTCGAGATACAATATTAACCCCAAAAAAACTATTTCCGGTGGCGGCGGAGGCGGCGTGCTGCGTCGTCGTTGTAATTGTCATCCTCCGGGACGCCGTTGTTGAAGTCTTCAAGGCAGCACAAAATGTTCTTCACTTGTAAATCAAACATCATGTCGTCGCACGATCGACGGGCGGGGCGCGGGAGGACGGCAACTAGCTCTGCTGAGAGGTAGCGGTCGACGGTAGCGTCCCATGCCGCTGAGGGGGGCACACGCACGGGCACGGGCGCCGCGGGTGCAGCCAAATGCACAGGGACCGGCGCCGCGGTGGGTGGAGGGGCGCGCACGGGCAGGGGCACGGGCGCAATGGGTGCAGCCAAATGCACGGGGGTCGGCGCCACGGTGGGTGGAGGGGCACACACGGGCACGGGCGCTGGCGCTGGCATGTACACGAGCTCGCGTGGGTCCACGGAGACCTTGCTGACGCCCGCGGCTTCCAGCTCTGCGATAGTGCTCGGCGACAAGCCCGTCAATGCTATGGGGATGGTCACTGGCGCAGGCGCGGGGATGGGAGCTGGGATGGGAGCGGGGGCAGCAACCTCGGCCAGCTCGTTCTAGGCCATGTCCATGAGGCCCCATTCCTCCTTATTTTCTATCTCCTCCGGCTCGGAGTCGAGTTCACCAAACTTGAAGACTAGTGGTAGATAATCATTCTACGCCATGGCATTGGTGGAGGTCTGCAGGAGGGAGGGGAATGGGAGGCGAACAGTAAGGCCGCCCGTATTAAAGAGCGGCTCGGGCGCCATTAATGGAGAGGAAGACGGGCGGCCATGGAAGTCAAAGGGCTTGCTTCCCAATGAGCCTGCGCAGTGTACAACTCGCACGCTTCTCGGTGAGCCTGCGCATTGGAGGACAGCTTGCACGCCTCTCGGTCAGCCTGCACACCGGACTGCGCTCGCACGCCTCCCGTTCATTCAAGGTCAAGCAGCTGTCCACACAGCACCTCCTGCAGCCATTAAAACCAAGACATGTGGCGTTACATGAATGGTTAACAAAACACACACGGTTTGAATTGTACAAACATTTGAGATATTAAAGTGGCATCTTTTTTTTCAAAATGCCTTTGTTGGCTGTCATTATTCGAGTGGGACTTCTCCCAAATTGGCCACGAAAAATGCCACAACATGTCGGGTGCCATTCCATGATAGCATGCCAAGTTTCATGAATTTCAGACGAGTTTTGGATTTAGTAGAATTTAAAAACCAGGCATCTCAATGTTTTGCTGGCAATCAATGGTGCCCTGGTGTTTGAAATTAATTCCCATTTCTTGCATGAGACCTAAGCATGCACCCAAGGACACAGATTTGATTTTTCAACCAATTTATATGCACTGGAGCATGTGCATGTAGTTCAAATTTGAATTATGCACATAAATGCATAGAAAACTCAGTTAATGCATAAAAATGTCCAAACGAACCCCAAAAAATCACAAAAATTGACACAACACTCCTGTTGTTCTATGTTGACACGAGAAAAAATTTGAAAGCGATAAGAGGCAATGGATATCGTTTTGTCCCCAAAGGTGGGACGTTCCCTACCTAAACCATCATGCTTGTTGTGAGAAGCTCTGGTTTGTGAGAAGCATATACCCAAACCTGCCCCAAATGGGACAACAAATTTACCACAACATGTTGATGCCGCTCCATGATAGCATGCCAAGTTTCATGAATTTCAGGCGAGTTTTGGATTTACTAGAATTTAGAAACCAGGCATCTCAATGTTTTGCCGGTAATCAACGGTGCCCTGGTGTTTGAAATTCATTCCCATTTCTTGCATGGGACCAAAGCATGCACCCAAGGACACAGATTTGATTTTTCAACCAATTTATATGCACTGGAGCATGTGCATGTAGTTCAAATTTGTATTATGCACATAAATGCATTGAAAACTCGGTTAATGCATAAAAATGTCCAAATGAACCCCGAAAAATCACAAAAATTGACACAACACTCCTGTTGTTCTATGTTGACACGAGAAAAAATTTGAAAGCAATAAGAGGCAATGGATATCGTTTCGTCCCCAAAGATGGGACGTTCCCTACCGAAACCATCATGCTTGTTGTGAGAAGATCTGGTTTGTGAGAATATATCCGAACCTGCCCCAAATGGGACAAATTTTTTGCCACGGCATGTTGATGCTGCTTCATGATAGCATGCCAAGTTTCATGAATTTCAGACGAGTTTTGGATTTACTAGAATTTAAAAACCAGGCATCTCAATGTTTTGCCGGCAATCAATAGTGCCCTGGTGTTTGAATTTCATTCCCATCTCTTGCATGTGACCTAGAAATTCACCCAAGGACACACATTAGATTTTTCAACCAACTTTAGTGCATTGGAGCATGTGCTTGTAGTTCAAATTTGAATTATGCACATAAAATGCCTAGAAAACCCAGTTAATGCATAAAAATGTCCAAACAAACCCCGAAAAATCATAAAAATTGACACAACACTCCTGTTGTTCTATGTTGACACTAGAAATTTTTTGAAAGCAATAAGAGGCAATGGATATCGTTTCGTCCCCAAACGTGAGACGTTCCCTATCGAAAACCATCATGCTTGTTGTGAGAAGCTCTAGTTTGTGAGAAGCTTATACCCGAACCTGCCCCAAATGGACAAATTTTTTACCACGACATGTTGATGCCGCTCCATGATAGCGTGCCAAGTTTCATAAATTTCAGACGAGTTTTGGATTTACTAGATTTTAAAAACCAGGCCTCTCAATGTCCTGCCGGCAACCAAAGGTTCCCTAGTGTTTGAAATACATTCCCATTTCTTGCATGGGACCTAAGCATGCACTCAAGGACACAGATTTGATTTTTCAACCAATTTATATGCACTGGAGCATGTGCATGTAGTTCAAATTTGAATTATGCACATAAATGCATTGAAAACTCAGTTAATGCATAAAAATGTCCAAATGAACCCCAAAAAATCCCAAAAATTGACACAACACTCCTGTTGTTCTATGTTGACACGAATTTTTTTTGAAAGCAATAAGAGGCAATGGATATCGTTTCGTCCCCAAAGGTGGGATGTTCCCTACCGAAACCATCATGCTTGCTGTGAGAAGCTCTGGTTTGTGAGAAGCATATACCCGAACCTGCGCCAAATGGGACAATTTTTTACCACGGCATGCTGATGCTGCTCCATGATAGCTTGCCAAGTTTCATGAATTTTGGACGAGTTTTGGATTTACTAGAATTTAAAAACTAGGCATCTCAACGTTTTGCCGGCAATCAATAGTACCCTGGTGTTTGAATTTCATTCCCATCTCTTGCATGGGACCTAGAAATTCACCCAAGGACACATATTAGATTTTTCAATCAACTTTAGTGCATTGGAGCATGTGCTTGTAGTTCAAATTGAATTATGCACATAAAATGCCTAGAAAAGCCAGTTAATGCATAAAAATGTCCAAATGAACCCCAAAAAATCACAACCGGCACTCCTGTTGTTCTATGTTAACACTAGAATTTTTTTGAAAGCAATAAGAGGCAATGGATATCGTTTCGTCCCCAAAGGTGTGACGTTCCCTATTTTAAACCATCATGCTTGTTGTGAGAAACTCTGGTTTGTGAGAAGCTTATACCCGAACCTGCCCCAAATGGGACAAATTTTTTACCACGACATGTTGATGCCGCTCCATGATAGCATGCCAAGTTTCATGAATCTTATGTTGGGGAACGTAGCAGAAATTCAAAATTTTCTACGCATCACCAAGATCAATCTATGGAGATACTAGCAACGAGAGAGAGGGGAGTGCATCTTCATACCCTTGAAGATCGCTAAGCGGAAGCGTTACAAGAACGTGGTTGATGGAGTCGTACTCGCGGCGATTCAAATCGCGGAAGATCCGATCTAGCGCCGAACGGACGGCGCCTCCGCGTTCAACACACATACAGCCCGGGGACGTCTCCTCCTTCTTGATCCAGCAAGGGGAGAGGAGAAGTTGAGGGAGAGCTCCGGCAGCACGACAGCGTGGTGGTGGAGCTTGCAGTTCTCCGACAGAGCTTCGCCAAGCACGACGGAGGAGGAGTAGGTGTTGGGGAGGGAGAGGGCTGCGCCAGGGGCAAGGGTGAAGCTCCCATGCGCCTCCCCACTATATATAGGGGTGGAGGGGGCTGGTTTCTTGCCCTCCAAGTCCATTGGGGCGTTGGCAAAGGTGGGAGGAAATAAATCCCATCATTTCCTTCCCCACCGATTGTTATCCCCCTTTTTTAGGGATCTTGATCTTATCCCTTCGGGATATGATCTTATTCCTTATAAGGGGGGATCTTGGTGCACCTTGACCAGGGGTGTGGGGCCTTGCCCCCACTACCCACGTTCATGTGGGTCCCCCCATGCAGGTGGGCCCCACTCCAGAACCTTCTAGAACCTTCCCAGTACAATACCGAAAAATCCCGAACATTTTCCGGTGGCCAAAATAGGACTTCCCATATATAAATATTTACCTCCGGACCATTCCGGAACTCCTAGTGACGTCCGGGATCTCATCCGGGACTCCGAACAACATTCGGTAACTGCACACTAATTCCCATAACAACTCTAGCGTCACCGAACCTTAAGTGTGTAGACCCTACGGGTTCGGAAATCATGCAGACATGACCGAGACAACTCTCTGGCCAGTAACCAACAGCGGGATCTGGATACCCATGTTGGCTCCCACATGTTCCACGATGATCTCATCGGATGAACCACGATGTCAAGGATTCAAGCAATCCCGTATACAATTCCCTTTGTCTACCGGTATAGTACTTGCCCGAGATTCGATCGTCGGTATCCCGATACCTTGTTCAATCTCATTACCGGCAAGTCTCTTTACTCGTTCCGTAACACATCATCCCGTGATCAACCCCTTGGTCACATTGTGCACATTATGATGATGTCCTACCGAGTGGGCCCAGAGATACCTCTCCATCACAGGGAGTGACAAATCCCAGTCTCGATTCGTGCCAACCCAACAGACACTTTCGGAGATACCCGTAGTGTACCTTTATAGCCACCCAGTTACGTTGTGACGTTTGGTACACCCAAAGCATTCCTACGGCATCCGGGAGTTGCACAATCTCATGGTCTAAGGAAATGATACTTTACATTAGAAAAGCTTTAGCATACGAACTACACGATCTTTGTGCTAGGCTTAGGATTGGGTCTTGTCCATCACATCATTCTCCTAATGATGTGATCCCGTTATCAACGACATCCAATGTCCATGGTCAGGAAACCGTAACCATCTATTGATCAACGAGCTAGTCAACTAGAGGCTTACTAGGGACATGGTGTTGTCTATGTATCCACACATGTATCTGAGTTTCCTATCAATACAATTATAGCATGGATAATAAACGATTATCATGAACAAGGAAATATAATAATAATAACTAATTTATTATTACCTCTAGGGCATATTTCCAACATCTTAGACGAGTTTTGGATTTACTATAATTTAAAAACGAGGCATCTCAACATTTTGCCGGCAATCAACAGTGCCATGTTGTTTGAATTTCATACCCATCTCTTGCATGGGACCTACAAATTCACCCAAGGACACACATGTGATTTTTCAACCAACTTTGGTGCATTGGAGCATGTGCTTGTAGTTCAAATTTAATTTATGCACAAAAATGCCTAGAAAACCCAGTTAATGTATAAAAAAGGCCAAACGAACCCCGAAAAATTCATTCCCATTTCTTGCATCGGACCTAAGCATGCACTGAAGGACACAAATTTGATTCTTCAACCAATTTGTATGCACCGGAGCATGTGCATGTAGTTTAATTTTGAATTGTGCACCTGAAATGGCTAGAAAACCAGTTTAATGTATAAAATGTCCAACGAACCCTGAATAATTCCAATTCTTTTACGACACACATATAGTTGCATGTGCACTGTAGATAAAAGGTCTAGCAATTCAAACAGGGTCCATTGCCGCTGTGACCCCATTTTGTAATTCAAATCAAGTCGATTCCACACAGTTTATTATGACCAATCGTGTGAGATGTAGTACAAAATATCTTGGAGCACCGTTGGTCTATAGTACGCCTATGGCTTACGCGAGAAGGTGCATCGGCTACAGTCCACAACCGGCGTGTCAAGCACACTAGGTCACTCCCCAAAAACTCCTGCCTCTTCATCCCTCGCAATCTTGAAAATATTACTGCCTCGTAATCTCAAAAATATCTACCACCTGGAAGGTTTTAATGTTTGATAGCACACGATTAGTATGTGCTGACCGTGTGCGATGTCTGTTACTCCGGTCTGCTTTAGTCCCTTGATTCAAATTTTTAGTAGCCCCAGCATTTTACTCCCGCCTTTGCATCCCTCGCAATCTCAAAAATATCTGCTTGCCCTTGATCCAAATTTTCAGTAGCCCCGCCTTGTTACTCCCGCCTAGTAAAATTTTCAGTTACCGCAGTATTTCCTCAAACACAACCTTGCCCCCCACCCCCTTCACACACACCCGAAAACCTCCGCTCACACAGACACACACAACCCTCGAAACCATTGGTAGGTCGCTGCCATCACCGGCGCCTCCATTCCCAACCTCTGCCTGTGTGCCGGGGAGCTCGAGGAGCCAATGGCCGAAAAGAGGTTTATCGCGGCCTTTTCGCCTGAAGCCGGCAAGGTGGCCATTAAGGTGTCACCGTCGTCCTCCGCGGGCCCGATCTACCATCACCGGTCCCCTGATCCGCCTGTCGCTGCGCCCCTACGCCGGTTCAAGGAATTCCCCGTCCTCCCTCGGACCCGACAGCCGACGAAGTTCTACCTCGGGGTCCGACAGCGGCGGTGGGGGACATGGATCACCGAGATTACAGATCGAGAGACCCACACCAGCCGGCGGCTCGATAGCTTCCACACGGCCGAGCTCGCGGCCATGGAGTACGACCGCTGGTAGGTTCGCTACCACGGGGCGGCGGCTAGGCTCAGTTTCCCCTTCGGCACACGTTCGGTCGACCTTGTTCTGCTGGAGCCAGGGTGGTGAGCTCGACTATGGCATGGGAGGACCGCGAGGCGTGGGAGCAACCGCAAGTTTTCGGAGCCGAGATATTCATCGCCTTGAGGCCGAGGCCGCCGACGAGGCCTACATGCAAGAGCTCCGCCGGCAGCACCCGGAGCTCTTGGAGGTGGAGCGGGCGATCTTTGCCGGCATGGAGGGTGGCGAGGTTATCGCGCTCTCCTCCAATGATGAGGTCGAAGGCAGCGAGGACGGTGGCGCGGAGGGCGGCAAGGTTATCGCGCTCTCCTCCGATGACGAGGTCGAAGGCGGCGGTGATGGCGGTGCAGAGGGCGTCAAGGTGGGCCCCGAGGACGAGGAGATCGACGTCGACGAGTGGAGGAGTGCCTTCCCCAATGACCCCGACGACGGTCCTGGCCCGGACCCGGCTCGCGGCACACCGTACATGACGAGGAAGGATTGGCTCGACCTCTACTTCGACCGAAAGTAGTTTAGCTTAGTTTAAATTTATGTTTTATGTTCGGTTATGCAAAAATATCTATGTTTATGTTTGAATGCATGCTACGTTCGGTTGAACCTGCTTTGAACTTGATCAAATTGAAGTTTACAACCTTAAGTTTAGGGGATCGACTGAAAAGGCCAAAAATTTCTGGAGTATATATATATGCACTAAGAGTTTTAGTCCTTTAACTTTTTAAGGATCACCTAGAGATGTCCTTATGACTTGTTTATTTCAGTTCTTCACAATGTGATGCTCTATATGTGCAACTATTTGCCGTGCAGTTCAATTTCATCTATAACAGTTTCAACAATACCACTATGAATTACAATATTTGGTTGCCGTTAAGGATATTGCAGTTAACATGCCTTTTCGTTTTTCAATTGTTGTTTAGCAACATGCATTGTACCGAATGACTAAATATGCAATCCCGGGCTACATGGCAACAAGGAAGAGTGTTACCTTAATGTTCTGATGATGTCTAGATATACATGTAATAAAATCCTATGTAATGGGCTGGATGGAGTGTTGTACTACATCATTTTCCAATTGTTGTTTAGCTTCTAATATTAACTTGGTGTTTTTAGGTACATATATCATTGCCAAAGATCCACACTTCGACCCTTTCTGCGTATGGGGCAATGAGATATTCATGAACCAACATCAAGTGAGGAAACTGATAAAGATTGTTATTAAAATGGGTCAAAAGATGTCAATCGAACTATTTGTTTACACTTTATGCAAGACAATAGTGAACTGCAAGATGGTAAGTAAGAACCATGTAGCCTTCTTTTTACTGCCCGTAATGAGTTGTGTTAGATGACAATATCTGAATCTTTTTTCTTTTGTAGTGGATCCTGAAGCAGTTTACTCAAGATTACCTCTCAAACTACATGATTGGCGGCCGGCCATCACAAGGGGTTGGACTAGAGTCCTGCATGACTTTTGCATCCAGGAGAGCACAACAGGGCCATTCCGCTTCACCTTGTTCAGCAACTGGAATGTCTGTCGCCTCTTTCTTTACCATTTGTAATAGTACAAGTATAGAACCCTGGTACATCATTCTTTATTTGGTGCTTATGTAATTCTTAAACATATGTACCTGTGAATCGAATAATGCATTGGTTGTTTGAACCTGATGGATATGAATAAAGCTATAGCCTACTTTCAAGTTTAAATTAGGTATAATTTTAAATAGCATCAATTAAATTAGGGCGAAATTACGTTGTGCAGGTCATTACAGCACACACAGTTGGTAAAACACAAACGTTTGCGATATATAGCATAATCTGAGACGGTTCACAGAGAGGAAACATGTGCAAGCATGCACACAATTGCCGTTTGCAAAGCGTGTGTGATGTGAGACACTATCACATACGGTGCGGGGAAACTAAATGTGTGTGATTGTCTACCTATCGTACACGGTTTATAATCATGAAATATTTGTGATGGGCCAGGCATCGTAAAACTCCCCTGCCTAGAATCTTCCTGGAAAACTCCTGTGCCTGGAATCTACCTGGTTTTAGGCAGAACCACAAAACTCCGAGTGCGATGGCAATGCGAGCACAAACGAGTAGCAAGGATGAAGTGTTTGGGATACTCGAGATATCGGAAACAGTTATATAGGGACAACTGTATGCATCAAGGCTCCCTATCCCTGACGGTTTCTGGGTCGTGTGGGAAGGACCCCCCTATCACCCACACTCACTTGGCGACGGTTCCAAATGCCGTCACGAAAAGGGGTTAAAAGCCGTTTTTTAGGACCGACGCACACCCATGTATGGTGGCAAATTTGAGGAAAGGTATATGGTGGGTTTAATGCACTGGCGAAAGTTCCGCGGTACTAGAGAGGCTAGCAATGGTGGAAGTGTGAGAGTGCATATAATTCATGGACTCAACATTAGTCATAAAGAACTCACATACTTATTGCAAAAGTTTATTAGTCATCGAACAAAGTACTAATACGCATGCTCCTAGGGGGATAGATTGGTAGGAAAAGACCATCGCTCGTCCCCGACCTCCACTCATAAGGAAGACAATCAAAGAATAAATCATGCTCCGACTTCATCACATAACAGTTTACCATACGTGCATGCTACGGGAATCAAAAACTTTAACACAAGTTGTAACATCCCAAATTTTCAATTTGGAATGTTATACATAGATCATCACTGCATATCATATTTTGTTGCATTGTTGGCTCGATCCTACAAATTCTGCGCAACTCAAGGACCCACGGAGAGAGTTGGGGATTTTGTTATTTTCATATTTGAGTTTTTCTCAAATTTTGAAAATAGGGTCACTTGATTTTATTTATTTTATCTTCAATTATTTCTACTACCAAAATTTCAGAGAGGGAATAAAATGACTTTCCCAAAATAAAGAAATAATGAAGATTTAATAAAAAAATCAAATAAGATTTATTTCGGAGTTTTTCGCCTTTTATTTGAATTTAGGAAAAATGTGCATTTTTCAAAATTGCACTTAGGCCCCAAATAAATGTTCATCTTGTCCGCCTTGATTTTAGAAGTCGGGGAAAATTTACTTCGGGATTTTTGGAGTCCGTTTAGTATTTCTTTTTATTTTTTTCTTCTGCGCGGAATTATTTAAAAAAACGCGAACCGCCTCTGGGCCGTGCCCGAGCGGGACTCCGCTCGGGGGGCACTATATAAAGCGCCACCCCGGCGCCCCCCAGGCCCAGCCGCCCCGCCCCGCCAGCCCGATCCGCCGCCGTCG
>NC_057807.1:131785936-131794035 GCF_018294505.1 Triticum aestivum | reverse complement strand
CACACCCGCGCCGAACCCTAACCCTAGCCGCCCGCCGCCGCCGCCGCCAGCTGCCGACGCCGCGGCCGGAGCCTCGCCGGACTTCGCCGCCGAGGTTTGATGTCGCCTCAATCCGCGTGCTGCCGGTTTTTCTAAAAAACCGAGTGGTTTTTCTTCGGTTTTTCTTCGTTTTTTTTCGGTTTTCGTTAGATCAGTTTTTTTTCGGTTTAGTTTAATTAGCGAGCGTTCGCTCGTTCGTTCGTTTTATCGAACGTGTTCGTCAGATTAGTTTAGTTAACGAACGTTCGTTCGCTAACCCGTTCGTCGTTTTTTCTTTTTCTTGGATTTAATCCGCGATTTTTCTGATCGCGATTCCTGATCCGATTTTTGTTTTAGT
Organism: Triticum aestivum; assembly: GCF_018294505.1. Classification (NCBI taxonomy): domain Eukaryota; kingdom Viridiplantae; phylum Streptophyta; class Magnoliopsida; order Poales; family Poaceae; genus Triticum; species Triticum aestivum. Next base: position 131,793,659 of record NC_057807.1, on the reverse strand, counting down.
ATAACTTTTCGCTCGTTTATTGGAATCAGGCGATTCAAGCGCCTGGAGTTTCGTCTCGAAACCCTCTTTTCGTATAATCTACTTAAACAAGTTTTTGCTTCTGTAAAATTTGACTTAGATCCAGATTAGTAAAACGAAGTTGTTTTCTTTCGCCGTTTGACTTTCATTGCTTTGTTTGATTTGTTTCTTTTTGCAAACCGGAGTTCTTAAGTTGAACATTCTGGTTAGATCTTTTATTCGAGTTTTATCTGTGCATTAGATGAGTACTTATTGTATGCTTGTTTGTTTGTCTGCGATAGAATACCCGGAGTGCGCCGCCTGTTACTTCGAGTCTCTAGGTTTCGCGGATCATCAGCAAGGCAAGTAACACTTTGATCATATCCCTTTTCAGACCCAGTTTTTATGCATTAGATCAATCCTCCAACATTGCATGATTAGGATCTAATCAAATTGTGGGATGGGAAGTAGATGAGGTAGTACCTATTACCTGTTTTATTATCAAACCTTTGGGAGTTACTTCTACGTTTGCTTATTATGCCATGCTATGCTATTAGACGTGGATTGGGTGAGTGAATTTCCATGATAGATGTGAGATTGTTAATTAATGGTTTATTTAAGGCGGCAACTTAAACACACATCTAGGTGGATTGAGGCACCTGGTTTCTATCAGGACTTGCCTGTATTTCTTCGGACCGCCACCCAGGCTCAAAGGGATCATGAGATTATTCAAACTAGAAACTTCCATGTGCAGCCACATGCTATTATGGGCTCTAGCATAGTTGACTAAGTTGTGCAAACTCTTATGGGGTGGACTAGCAGATGTAGGGGATGTAGGTTGGTACGGTCTACCCCTTACGTAAGGTGCAAGTGCTTCTGAAAGACTATGTCTCGGTCATCCGTTTCTCAAACACCATGTAGTGCGAGAAACCAAACGGAGGAGATCGAGTCATGTGGGGAAAAGTGCGCAAACCTCTGCAGAGTGTATAAACTAATCATGGTTAGCCGTGTCCCCGATTATGGACATCTTGAGTATCTAGAACTTGGATATCATGTGAATCTCATCATGTTACTTCTAATTTAATATTGTTGGGTTTAATGAGTACTTTTAATTGGGATTGAGGATGCTGTCAACCATTCTCAATGTTTAACAACCACCATGATAGTTAAATAAATTTATTCCTTTGTAGTAGGAAAAAATTGGCTTTATGCAAAACTGTAACCATAGAGCTTTTCCACCAGCCATATATGCATGTTGTATAGCTTATTCCATTGTTGTTCTCTATGTGTTACATTGCCAGCATATTCCATGTGCTGACCCGTTTTCGGGCTGCAACGTTTCATGTTGCAGACTTTTGAGACGACGAGTAAGATGCTTTTAGGTCGTGGTTCTATACTCAGTGATGCCGTTGCAGTTGACGGACTCACTTATTTTCCAAGCCTTCCGCTGTTATCGATTTTAGATGGCCTTAAGCCATATTTATTTTAATAAGTTCTCTTTTGAGACATTCGATGTAATAAGTGTGTGATTGCTACTCTGTTATAAATCCTCCAAGTACTGTGTGGTGTCAGCATTACTGATCCAGGGATGACACTAAGCACAGAGATCAGACTGTTTGAGGTCTGGTCGCTACAAAGGTGGTATCAGAGCCAGGTTGACTGTAGGACACGGCCACTAAGCTTAAGCCCTAGATCACTACTCTGTCTTCTCATTTCTGACTCCTCATCTTTTCTATTCTTTAGGATGGCGGATGCAAGGATCAAGTTCACACAACCAGATGAGAATTCACCTTTTGGATATCACTTGAAGGAAGCCACTAGATACCTGAACATAGGAGTACCAAGCTTCACCGGGACTTTCAATGCCACTTTACCCGAAGAGGAGCGCTGGAGGATTCAAGTCTACATTCCAGGAAGGACATTTGCACCAGCCACGGAACCAATAGAGTTTACCTTTGATGCACCAACATGGAGCCTAGGAAAGAGCATGGCAGCTCACATCGCCATGGGACGAATTGGAGAAGTTTACCACAACGATCTCAAGAATACTATCTACCAGATTTGTGGGCGCCGAGATGAGCATTGGGAGATGATCACCACCAGGAAGGACAGATCAATCGCAGCTTATATTCAGGAGTTAAACCAACACATCCGACGCCAGGAGAATCAGATGTGCGCAGATATGGAGGAACTACAGAAGGCTATGACCAGGATCAAGGAGCTAGAAGAAGAACTCAAGGCTACACGTAAAGACTATATGGAAGAAATCGTCGCTCTAGTAAGACAGAACGATGACCTTAAGGAGAAGATTGGAGTATTCATGGGAGGATTAGCACCCAGAGGAGAAGAGGATGAACCTACTTGTCCAGATAATTATATCATCATCGACGACACCGAATCGGATCTCGACGATAGCGATGATGACTATGTTGATGAAGCTGGAGCAGATATCATGGAATCTGCATCGGAGCAGTTTTTCTAGTTGACCACCACAACAGTAGTAGAATTTTCCACCATTTAATTAGTTTTAGTCCAAGCACTTATGTAACGATAGTTAGACCTATGTATGCCCTTGTTTGAAATTGATTGGAATGATATTGTGTGATTTTGTCTCATGTGCATATGGGTAGTGTTATCTCACTAGACTTCATTCTATTGTTGACTCTCCTTTCCTCTTTAAACCCTCAGATGCCTCCGAGACGCAACCCCGAGTTTGTTTTCCTGCCAGAGATCACTCAGTTGATTCAGTAGCAGAATACCTTGATTCAAACATTGGTATAGAACCAAGGCAACAACAACAACAACAACCCACCACCGCCACCACCTGTTGACCATCTGGCACGTTTCTTAAGGTTGAATCCGCCGGTGTTTTCCAGTAGCACCGAGCCGATAGTAGCAGATGATTGGCTCCGTAAGATAATGAGGGAGTTGACCACAGCAGGATGCACAGATGGAGAAAATGTGAAGTTTGCCGCACATCAGCTTGACGGACCCGCAGCAGCATGGTGGGAGAACTTTACAGCCACTTACCCTGTAGACATTGTCACATGGAATCAGTTTCAGCAAGCTTTCCGTACTGCCCATGTTTCAGCAGGAGCTATGGCCATGAAGAAGCGTGAGTTTCGCAACTTACGCCAAGGAGGACGGACAGTTGGCCAGTATGTGGATGATTTTAGTAAGCTAGCACGTTATGCCCCAGATGACGTTGCTACGGATGCAGCTAAGCAGGAGAAGTTTCTAGAAGGATTGAATGATGAGCTGAGCATGCAGTTGATGGTAGCCACTTTCAATAACTACGAGGAGTTAGTAGATCGTCCTCTTATGATTGAGGGGAAGCAGCAGCAGATTGACAATCGTAAGAGGAAGTATGCACAGGGGAAGTACAATTCTGGAGCTCAGCAGAAGCCACGCTTTACCCCGAAGTCAGGAGGACATTTTCAGCATACTCATGGAGGAGGCATCTCGCACAATCATAATGGCACAAAGAATGGAAACGGGAATGGAGGAAGCAATGGACAAAGCCGCACCAACCCGTCAACACCATCCAAGGTAGACCTGAGTCATATCACTTGTTATAAGTGCCGTAAGACTGGGCATTATGCAAATGATTGACCAGAAGCCCAAAATGGAAATGGCAATGGAAGCTCAGGAAAGAAGGCGAACCCTTTCAACAGGGGCAAGTGAACCACGTTACCGTGGAGGAGGTTGAAGCTCAGCCAGACGCAGTAATAGGTAAGTTTTTGGTTAAAACATTTACTGCAGTTGTTCTTTTTGATATTGGTGCTTCGCATTCATACATATCAAGGGGATTTGTGGATAAATATAAACTACCAACCCAAGCACTTAGGTCACCCATGCTAGTAACCTCACCCGGAGTAGAACATACGGCTAGTATATGGTGTGATCGACTGCCATTAAGGATGGGACACCATTTATTTCCCTCGGACCTAATAGTTTTGGAATCACAAGGTTTGGATGTGATATTAGGCATGGTATCGAAGTATGGAGGGAATATAGATTGCGCCAGTAAGTCGATTTTGCTTACCACCCCTGAAGGAAGAAAAATCAAGTATGTATCACGGCATGAGCCGAGGAGAGCACATGTAAATTCCTTATCAGGAGTTGTGCAGGAGGAAGTACCAGTGGTAAGGGATTTCCCCGATGTATTTCCAGAAGAGTTGCCAGGCATGCCACCTGATAGAGACATTGAGTTCTTAATTGAACTACTGCCAGGCACTGGGCCTATATCCAAGAGACCGTATAGGATGCCAGCCCAAGATTTGGAGGAAATCAAGAAGCAGATTAAGGAGTTGTTGGACAAAGGTTTTATTCGCCCAAGTTCTTCACCTTGGGGATCGCCAGTACTTCTAGTGGAGAAGAAGGATGGATCGGTAAGAATGGTTGTTGATTATCGCGGATTGGATGAAGTAACAATCAAGAACAAGTACCCACCACCAATGATCAATGATCTGTTTGATCGGTTGCAAGGAGCCAAGGTGTTTTCCAAGATCGATTTGCGATCAGGGTACCATAAGTTGAAGATTCGGGAGCAAGATATACCGAAGACGGCTTTTACTACCAGGTACGGGCTGTATGAGTATACCGTTATGTCATTTGGTCTGACTAACGCCCCAGCCTATTTTATGAACATGATGAACAAGGTGTTTATGGAGTTTTTGGAGAAGTTCGTCGTGGTGTTCATTGATGATATTTTGGTTTACTCGAAGAATGAAGAGGAACATAAGGAGCACTTGCGTTTGGTACTCGAGAAGCTCAGAGAACATCAGTTATACGTCAGTTCAGCAAGTGTGAGTTTTGGTTGAAGGAAGTTGGATTTCTCGGACATGTTATATCTAGAGAAGGTATCGCAGTAGACCCTACTAAAGTTGTCACTATGACAAACTGGGAAGCACCAACAACAGTTGGAGAGATCAGGAGTTTCCTTGGACTCACAGGATACTATCGGAGGTTCATCAAAAATTTCTCGAAGATTGCGAAGCCTATGACAGAATTGTTGAAGAAAGATACCAAGTTCATTTGGAGTGAGGAGTGTGAGGCTAGTTTCCAAGAGTTGAAGAAACGTTTGGTTACCTCACCAGTATTGATTCTGCCAGATCAGACCAAGGATTATGAAGTGTATTGCGACGCTTCACGTCGAGGACTTGGAGCAGTGCTTATGCAGGAGGGAAGAGTTGTTTCATATGCTTCACGACAACTTAAGCCTCATGAGTTGAATTATGCTACTCATGATTTGGAGTTAGCAGCCGTAGTGCACGCACTGAAAACGTGGAGACATTTTCTCATTGGAAATCATTGTGAGGTGTACATGGATCACAAGAGTTTGAAGTACATCTTCACGCAAAAGGAGTTAAATCTCAGGCAGAGGAGATGGTTGGAGCTTATTAAGGATTATGATATGAGATTGCATTATCACCCCGGGAAGGCTAATGTTGTAGCAGACGCGTTGAGCCGCAAGAGCCATGTCAATACACTAATGACGGGAGGAATACCCATGGAGTTAGCCGAGGATCTTCATGAACTATGTTTGGAAATAGTTTTGAGAGGCTATGTAGCAGCATTGGAGATTCAGTCTACTTTGATGGATAAAATCAGAGAAGCTCAAAAAGTAGATAAGGAAGTTGCTTCCATTAGAGAAAGGATGAGCAAGGGAAAGGCTAAAGGATTTCGTAAGGATGAGCACGATACCTTATGGTTTGAGGACCGTGTTTATGTGCCCAATGATCCGGAGATCAGGAAGTTGATTCTGCAAGAGGCACATGATTCACCATATTCGATTCACCCCGAAAATATGAAGATGTATTTGGATTTGAAGGAAACTTTCTGGTGGACCGGAATGAAGAAGGATATTGCAGAATATGTAGCAGTTTGTGATGTATTTCAGAGGGTGAAGGCAGAACATCAGAAGCCAGCAGGATTGTTACAGCCATTGCCTATACCCGAATGGAAGTGGGATAAACTAGGCATGGATTTCATCACGGGATTGCCCATGACTCGTTCAGGCTATGACTCAATTTGGGTTGTAGTCGATCGTTTGACGAAGGTAGCTCATTTCATTCCAGTAAAGACTACCTATAGCAGTGCCAAATTGGCTAAGATATACATGACAAGGATTGCATATTTGCATGGAGTTCCGAGGAGTATCGTATCAGATAGAGGAACCCAATTCACCTCAAAGTTCTGGAAGCAGTTGCACGAAACATTGGGAACCAGGCTGGAGTTTAGCACAACTTTCCACCCACAGACAGATGGACAGACCGAGAGAGTCAATCAGATTTTGGAGGATATGCTTAGAGCTTGTGTTTTGCATTATGGATCAAGTTGGGATGACAACTTGCCGTATGCGGAGTTTTCTTACAACAATAGTTATCAATCCAGTTTGAAGATGGCCCCTTTCGAAGCCTTGTACGGAAGGAGGTGCAGAACCACGTTGTTGTGGGATGAGGTTGCAGACCGCCAGTTTTTTGGACCGGATTTGATTAAGGAGTCTGAACAGAAAGTAAAGTTGATCCGCGATAGGCTCAAGGTAGCTCAGTCAAGGCAGAAGAGCTATGTAGATTCAAAACACAAGGGGACAGAATATGAAGTCGGGGACAGAGTTTATCTTCGAGTATCTCCACTTCGAGGAGTTAAGCGTTTTGGAGTTAAAGGAAAGTTAGCGCCACGTTTTGTGGGGCCATACAAAGTTTTGGAATGCATGGGAGAAGTAGCGTACAAGTTGGAATTACCTGAGGGATTGTCAGGAGTTCACGATGTGTTCCATGTTTCACAGTTGAAGAAGTGCCATGCAGAGATGGCTGATATACCACTGAGAGATACAGTGCCACTAGAAGCGATTCAGTTACAAGATGATTTGACTTATGAAGAGAAACCGGTTAAGATTCTGGAATATGCCAGCCGAGTTACCCGCAGTAAGGTTATCAAGTTTTGCAAAGTTCAGTGCCCACCACAGCGAGGAAGAAGCCACCTGGGAGCGAGAGGAAGATCTACTCAAGGCCCACCCTCACCTATTTGCTAGCCAACCCGAATCTCGAGGGCGAGATTCATCTTAAGGGGGGTAGGTTTGTAACATCCCAAATTTTCAATTTGGAATGTTATACATAGATCATCACTACATATCATATTTTGTTGCATTGTTGGCTCGATCCTAGAAATTCTACGCAACTCAAGGACCCACGGAGAGAGTTGGGGATTTCGTTATTTTCATATTTGAGTTTTTCTCAAATTTTGAAAATAGGGTCATTTGATTTTATTTATTTTATCTTCAATTATTTCTACTACCAAAATTTCAGAGAGGGAATAAAATGACTTTCCCAAAATAAATAAATAATGAAGATTTAATAAAAAAATCAAATAAGATTTATTTCAGAGTTTTTCGCCTTTTATTTGAATTTAGGAAAAATGCACGTTTTTCAAAATTGCATTTAGGCCCCAAATAAATATTCATCTTGTCCGGCTTGATTTTAGAAGCCGGGGAAAATTTATTTCGGGATTTTTGGAGTCCGTTTAGTATTTCTTTTTATTTTTTTCTTCTGTGCAGAATTATTTAAAAAAACGCGAACCGCCTCTGGGCCGTGCCCGAGCGGGACTCTGCTCGGGGGGCACTATATAAAGCGCCACCCCGGGCGCCCCCCCAGGCCCAGCCGCCCCGCCCCGCCAGCCCGATCCGCCGCCGCCGACCCACACCCGCGCTGAACCCTAACCCTAG
>NC_057807.1:131578184-131785463 GCF_018294505.1 Triticum aestivum | reverse complement strand
CGCCGCCAGCCGCCGACGCCACCGCCGCCGGACTCCGCCGGAGCCTCGCCAGACTTCGCCGCCGCCGCCGCCGAGGTTAGACGTCGCCTCGATCCGCATGCCGCCGTTTTTTTAAAACCGAGCGGTTTTTCTTCGGGTTTTTTCGGTTTTCGTTAGATCGGTTTTTTCAGTTTAGTTTAATTAGCGAGCGTTCGCTCGTTCATTCGTTTTAACGAACGTGTTCGTCAGATTAGTTTAGTTAACGAGCGTTCGTTCGCTAACCCGTTCGTCGTTTTTTCTTTTTCTCGGATTTAATCCGCGATTTTTCTGATCGCGATTCTTGATCCGATTTTCGTTTTAGTATAACTTTTCGCTCGTTTATCAGAATCAGGCGATTCAAGTGCCTGGAGTTTCGTCTCGAAACCCTCTTTCCGAATAATCTACTTAAACAAGTTTTTGCTTGTGTAAAATTTGACTTAGATCCAGATTAGTAAAATGAAGCTGTTTTCTTTTGCCGTTTGACTTTCGTTGCTTTGTTTGATTTGTTTCTTTTTGCAAACCGGAGTTCTTAAGTTGAACATTCTGGTTAGATCTTTTATTCGTGTTTTACATGTGCATTAGATGTGTACTTATTGTATGCTTGTTTGTTTGTCTGCGATAGAATACCCGGAGTGCGCCGCCTGTTACTTTGAGTCTCTAGGTTTCGCGGATCATCAGCAAGGCAAGTAACACTTTGATCATATCCCTTTTCATACCCAGTTTTTATGCATTAGATCAATCCTCCAACATTGCATGATTAGGATCTAATCAAATTGTGGGATGGGAAGTAGATGAGGTAGTACCTATTACCTGTTTTATTATCAAACCTTTGGGAGTTACTTCTACGTTTGCTTATTATGCCATGCTATGCTAGTAGACGTGGATTGGGTGAGTGAATTTCCATGACAGATGTGAGATTGTTAATTAATGGTTTATTTAAGGCGGCAACTTAAACACACATCTGGGTGGATTGAGGCACCTGGTTTCTATCAGGACTTGCCTGTATTTCTTCGGACCGCCACCCAGGCTCAAAGGGATCATGATATTATTCAAACTAGAAACTTTCGTGTGCAGCCACATGCTATTATGGGCTCTAGCATAGTTGACTAAGTTGCGTGAACTCTTACGGGGTGGACTAGCAGATGTAGGGGATGTAGGTTGGTACGGTCTACCCCTTACGTAAGGTGCAAGTGCTTCTGAAAGACTATGTCTCGGTCATCCGTTTCTCAAACACCATGTAGTGCGAGAAACCAAACGGAGGAGATCGAGTCATGTGGGGAAAAGTGCGCAAACCTCTACAGAGTGTATAAACTAATCATGGTTAGCCGTGTCCCCGGTTATGGACATCTTGAGTATCTAGAACTTGGATATCATGTGAATCTCATCATGTTACTTCTAATTTAATATTGTTGGGTTTAATGAGTACTTTTAATTGGGATTGAGGATGCTGTCAACCATTCTCAATGTTTAACAACCACCATGATAGTTAAATAAATTTATTCTTTTGCAGTAGGAAAAAATTGGCTTTATGCAAAACTATAACCATAGAGCTTTTCCACCAGCCATATATGCATGTAGTATAGCTTATTCCATTGTTGTTCTCTTTGTGTTACATTGCCAGCATATTCCATGTGCTGACCCGTTTTCGGGCTGCAACGTTTCATGTTGCAGACTTTTAAGACGACGAGTAAGATGCTTTTAGGTCGTGGTTCTATACTCAGTGATGCCGTTGGAGTTGATGGACTCGCTTATCTTCCAAGCCTTCCGCTGTTATCGATTTTAGATGGCCTTAAGCCATATTTGTTTCAATAAGTTCTCTTTTGAGACATTCGATGTAATAAGTGTGTGATTGCTACTCTGTTATAAATCCTCCAAGTACTGTGTGGTGTCAGCATTACTGATCCAGGGATGACACTGAGCACAGAGATCAGACTGTTTGAGGTCTGGTCGCTACACAAGCATTTATACCAATCCACAATTACTCACTAGCATGACTCTAATATCACCATCTTTATATCTCAAAACAAATGCAAAGAATCAAATTTCTCATATATTCAACGCTTTTATATGAAAGTTTTTATTATATCCCTCTTGGATGCCCATCATATTTGGACTAAATTCTTAACCTAAGCAAGTTACCATGCTGTTTAAAGACTCTCAAAATAATATAAGTGAAGCATGAGAGTTCAACAATTTCTATAAAATAAAGCCACCGCCGTGCTCTAAAAAGATATAAGTGAAGCACTAGAGCAAACTGCGTAGCTCAAAAGATATAAGTGAAGCACATAGAGTATTCTAATAAATTCACGATTAAAGCCTGTCCCTCTCAAAAGGTGTGTACAACAAGGATTTGTGGCAAACTAAAAAGCAATGACTCATATCATATAAGACGCTCCAAGCAAAACACATATCATGTGGTGAATAAAAATATAGCCTCAAGTAAATTTACCGATGGATTGAAGACGAAAGAGGGGATGCCATCTGGTGCATCCCCAAGATTAGATGCTTGGTTGTCCTTGAATATTACCTTGGGTATCCCCAAGCTTAGGCTCTTGCCACTCCTTATTCCATAGTCCATCAAATCTTTACCCAAAACTTGAAAACTTCACAACACAAAACTCAACAGAAAACTCGTAAAATCCGTTAGTATAATAAAATAAATCACAACTTTAGGTATTGTTGTAAACTCATTATAAATTTATATTTGTGTTATATCTACTGTAATTCAACTTCTCCATGGTCCATACCCCCCGATACTACCCAAAGATTCATCAAAATAAGCAAACGACACATAGAAAACAGAATCTGTCAAAAAATAGAATAGTCTGTAGTAATACGGAAACTTGGTATACTTCTGTAACTCCAAATAATCTGAAAAATTAGGAAAACCTTGGAATTTTGTACATAAATCTTGTGTAAAAAATTCAGAATTTTATCACGCTCCTGCGAATTTAAACAATTCTGCTACTGGACGCAAAAGTTTCTGTGTTTTAGTAAGATCAAATCAACTAACACCATAGACCATCCCAAAGGTCTTACTTGGCACAAAAACTAATTAAAAAAACAAAAACACAATTATTACAGAAGTAATAATGTGTATTTATTCAAGAACATTAGCAAAAACAAAAAAACACAAAATGAAAATTGGGTTGCCTCCCAACAAGCGCTATTGTTTAACGCCCCTAGCTAGGCATAAAGCATAGATCTAGGTATTGTCTTATTTGGTATGCAGTCCATAAGTAGCCCTCATAATAGATTCATATGGAAATTTAATTTAATTTCTTTGAAAGTGTTCCATGCCCTTTCTTAACGGAAATTGAAATCTAATGTTTCCTTCTTTCATATCAATAATTGCATCAATCGTTCTAAGGAAAGGTCTAACAAGAATAATAGGACATGTAGGATTGCAATCTATATCAAGCACAATAAAATCCACGAGAACATAATTCCTATTTGCAACAATAAGAACAACATTAATTCTTCCATATGTTTCTTAATAGTGGAATCCGCTAAATGCAAATTCAAAGAACAATCATCAAATTTATGGAAACCTGGCACATAACATAAAGTTTTCGGAATAGTGGAAACACTAGCACCCAAATCACACAAAGCATTACACTCATAATATTTAATTTTAATTTTAATAGTAGGTTCCCACTCATCATAAAGCTTTGTAGGGATAGAAACTTCTAACTCAAGTTTTTTCTTCAAACGATTTCATCATAGCAGCAACAATATGTTTAGTAAAAGCTTTATTTTGATTATAAGCATGAGGTGAATTTAACATGGATTGTAACAAGGAAATAAAATCCATCAAAGAACAATTGTCATAATTAAAGTCCTTGAAATCCAAAAGAGTGAATTCATCGTTACTTAAAGTTATGACCTCTCCAATCACTACAAAAAATACACTTCCGTGATGATACGTGTTTGTCACAGTAGGTCGCGTTTTTTGTCATGCATGTACATCCATGATGATTTTATGACAGAATCAAGATAGTCATACCTGTGCTGTCGTAGAAGTGTTCCATGACATTACCAAAATTATCATCACGGAGGTGTCCACTTCCACGACGATAAATCACGCGTCATAGAAGTGCTTTCGTTAAGGGTGACCGACACGTGGCATCCACTATAACGGAACAACGTTAAGCTATCGGGTCGGGTTTTGGATCCAATAACCCGTTAACAACCCCGACCAATGAGGATTTTCCATGTGTAAAATCATCATTGGCTGGAGGAAACATGTGTCAGCTCATCGTTGGGACAGATGTCATCCACTCATTGGATAGAAGGCGCCTATGATATGTCGACACGTGGCACGGCCCAACATAGGCCCATTCCTGTGAAAAGGCCGGCCCATTTGACTTGGTCAAAAGGTGGCGGGCCAGCCCATGGAAAGCCCGTTAACAGCTTGTTCGCATATAGCCCATTTACAACCCGCTAACCCAAGGCCCGTTACGCCATATCCGAATTAGGCCCGGTAGCATCATCTGGGCCATCCAATATGATTCCAGCCTGTTTTCACTTCTGGCCCATGTATGGCCCATGACGTCCTTCGGCCCATATGAGGCCCTTTGTAACTCTTGGCCCATTAACGGCCCATGGTGAAACTGGTCCGTAATGAACAGTGTATCACTTTATACCCATTAATGGCCCGTGGTGAAACTGGCCCGTAATGAACAGTGTATCACTTTATACCCATTAAGGGCCTGTTATTCCGTTGGGCCGTTTCCAACCCATGTTATCTTTCGGCCTTCTCAGAGCCCATTTGTTCTTGGGCTCATTTCCAGCATTCGTTTACTTACGGCCCGTTACTATCATTTTCTGCTTGTGGGCTAAATTCAGCCCGAGGTTACTGGCGGCCCATTTGTGGCCCGTTAATACGTTGGGCTGTTTTCATAGCGTCAGCAAATACGGCCAATTAACGACGACCCGTCTTGGTCGGCCCATGAACAGAAGGTTCCAACTCTATCCCGTTTACGGCCATAATGCGGTCTGTTATTGGCCCATGTTTGGCCAACCGATCATACGGCCCGTAGAAGGCCCATTGATGATATGACCCGTAGAAGGCCCATTGTGTCTACGACCCGTATAAGGCCCATTGTTTCTACGACCCCTAGAAGGCCCATTGTTTCTACGGCTCGTAGGAGGGAAATGGTAACTACAATAAATATGTAGCCCATGGTTATTGTGGCCTAGTTTTAAAAAATAGGTTATTGCGGCCACTAGCAAACCGCGGAAAAAGAACTGCACTGACTACAAGCAAAGAAATAAACAAGACAATAAGGAAATAAATAAGCAAGCAACTTACGCTAGGCTATCACGACTATTACACATATTACATCCACTGGGCATCAAAGTTGGCCACCAGTGCAAATACAGGGAACACAGCAGCATATAAACGCCGCAGCAAAACAAGTCTATAACTGAAACCACTTCAGAAGAGCTAAAGAAACAATATACTGGGTACCCATAATGCTGGCAAAATGCTTAGCAAGCTTATTAACTTTCTCTTGTTTGGCGCTAAAGTCCTCCAGCACTTGCGGTTGCACCAGGAAGTATGCATCTGAATTCTGCAGGGACTTCCTCAGTCCTTCGGCTTCCTATCGCATAACATCTGATCGATGTCTTTCAACTTGAAGTTGAGACTCAAGAAGCCGAACTGATTCAGGCAACGAGTTCGAAGAGCTGGTGCCAGCAGTAGTAGCGAGTAACTCGAACACTACATCAAGACAGGACTTTGGGGTTGTCTTAGTGTCTTCAATATAGTTTTTATCAGCTTTCTTGGAGACCAACAGGGATGCCTCACTATCTTGAACCTTAAGAACTCATGCTCTTGCTCAAGATTGAGCTTTTCAAAGCGTAACTTCTCATGAGCCCTTAAAAGTTCTCGATGATCTTCGAAGATAGTTTCATGAGCTAACTTAAGAGTGTTTAGTTCTTTAGTTAGAAGCTCAATCTTATCCTTATCATTGTCATTCATTTGATCTTGATTAACATGATTAATTGACGTTTCATCATAGTATTCATCACTAGAGTTGTCAACAAGTAAATCATCATCACCTAGCAAGTCATCTTCATCACTATTGAAATCAACATACTCGGGATGTGTTACCTTAGGACCTTTGGCCATGAAGCATCTTCCAATTCCTTAATTTGGTGAGTCAAATATGTCGTAGGAGTTGGTTGACACAAGTTCTAGACCGGCAACACCTTCATCTTGAGTATATTCGGAGTCGGAGTGATAGCTTCTCTCGGAGTGATTGTCGGTGTCGGAGCCGGATACCCATTCACCAACATGAGCTTGATGTCTTCGTTTTGTGTAGCTCCTTGATGACTTGTCCTTCCTTTCTGAATCCTTGCTTCTCCGTGAGGGTCTTTGTTCATAACGATCATCTCTACTCCTCCTGTCTCTTGGTGGTGATTCTTCTCTTTTGCTTCTTATTTTTGGAGAGTCTTCTCTTCTTTTGTAGGGTGCCGTACACTCATTGGAATAGTGTCCAGGTCTCCCACAATTGTAGCAATTGCGCTCTCGACTAGAAGATCTTTTGTCATTGTAGGATCTTGACTTAGAGCTTCTTTGCTTCTACTCTTGTAGAATTGTTGAAGTTCTTCACCATTAAGCTCAATTCTTCATTGAAGGTTTGTTTCTCACTTGATGATGTGGGGGCTTCACATGAGGCTTTTTAAGCACCACTTGACTTGTTGTGAAGTTCCTCCTTATCCTTGAGTGACATCTCATGAGCAACAATTCTTCCAATGACTTCCGTTGGCTTGAGATCTTTGTAGTTTGGCATCATTTGGATCAATGTGCACACGGTATCATACTTTCCATCCAATGCTCTTAGGATCTTCTTGATGATGAATCTGTCGGTCATCTCTTCACTCCCTAAGCCGGCAATCTCATTTGTGATAAGAGCAAGCCTAGAGTACATTTCAGCGACACCTTCACCATCCTTCATTTTGAACTTGTCAAGCTGACTTTGGAGCACATCCAACTTGGATTCCTTGACGGAGTCGGTACCTTCATGCATATCAATCAAAGTATCCCAAATTTCCTTTGCATTCTCAAGACGGTTGATTTTGTTGAATTCTTCGGGGCACAAGCCATTGAAGAGGATACCACAAGCTTGAGCGTTGTATTGCAGCATCTTCAATCCGCACTAGCTTCACGGTTCGACTCTCTCCCATCAAAGAATTCACCTTGCAAGCCAATACACACAATAGCCCAAACAGCGGGGTTATGTCCAAGAATACGCATTTTCATCTTATGCTTCCAACTAGCAAAATTTGTACCCTCAAAGTAAGGACCTCTATGGTGAGAATTTCCCTCGCTAGACGCCATACTCTCCTAGATTGTGAAACCAAGGCTATGACCACCAAAAGCTATGGAAATCAAAGCAAATGGAAACCTGGCTCTGATACCACTTGTAGGACCTTGAAGTATGTCTAGAGGGGAGGGGTGATTAGACTACCTAACCAATTAAAAACTTAACCTTTTCCCAATTTTAGAGTTTGGCAGATTTTAGCTATCTTTGGACAAGTCAAGCAATCATCACACAATTCAAGCAAGCATGCAAAGAGTATATGAGCAGCGGAAATTAAAGCATGCAACTTGCAAGAATGTAAAGGGAAGGGTTTGGAGGATTCAAACGCAATTGGAGACACATATGTTTTTGTCGTGGTTCCGATAGGTGGTGCTATCGTACATCCACGTTGATGGAGACTTCAACCCACGAAGGGTAACGGTTGCGCGAGTCCATGGAGGGCTCCACCCACGAAGGGTCCACGAAGAAGCAACCTTGTCTATCCCACCATGGCCGTCGCCCACGAAGGACTTGCCTCACTAGCGGTAGATCTTCACAAAGTAGGCGATCTCCTTGCCCTTACAAACTCCTTGGTTCAACTCCACAATCTTGTCGGAGGCTCCCAAGTGACACCTAGCCAATCATGGAGACACCACTCTCTAAGAAGTAACAAATGGTGCGTTGATGATGAACTCCTTGCTCTTGTGCTTCAAATGATAGTCTCCCCAACACTCAACTCTCTCTCATGGGATTTGGATCTGGTGGAAAGAAGATTTGAGTGGAAAGCAACTTGGGGAAGGCTAAAGATCAAGATTCATATGGTAGGAATGGAATATCTTGGCCTCAACACATGAGTAGGTGGTTCTCTCTCAGAAATAGTAAGTTGGAAGTGTAGGTTTGTTCTGATGGCTCTCTTCATGAATGAAGAGGAGGTGGAGGGGTATATATAGCCTCCACACAAAATCTAACCGTTACACACAATTTACCAAACTCGGTGGGACAGATTCAACACACTCGGTCAGACCGATTTAGTAAACCTAGTGACCGTTAGGATTTTCGGTGGGACCGACATGCAACTCGGTAAGACCGATATGATTAGGGTTAGGACATAACGTAATCTCGGTGAGACCGATTACACAAACTCGGTGAGACCGATTTTGGTAATAAGCTTCCCAGAGAGTTGGTCAGGTAAACTCAGTGGGACCGATTCGCTCATTTCGGTGAGACCGAAATGTTACGAAAGGGAAACAGGGAGTTTACATTGCAATCTCGGTGGGACCGATCGCTCACTTCGGTTAGACCGAAATGTTACGAAGGGAAACAGAGAGATTACAATCCCATCTCGGTGAGACCGAGATCCCTATCGGTAAGACCGATTTGCCTAGGGTTTGTGGCAGTGGCTATGACATTTGAACTCGGTGGCGCCGGAAGGAAAGAATCGGTGAGACCGATTTTGACTTTGGGTTTAGGTCATATGTGGATGTGAGAAAGTAGTTGAGGGTTTTTGGAGCATATCACTAAGCACTTTGAAGCAAGAGGCTCATTAAGCAACACCTCATCCCTCGTTGATAGTATTGGCTTTTCCTATAGACTCAATGTGATCTTGGATCACTAAAATGTAAAATGAAGAGTGTTGAGATTTTGAGCTTGAGCCAATCCTTTGTCCTTAATATTTTGAGGGATCCACTTTCATAATCCATGCCAGGCCATTCATTGAGCTTTCCTGAAATAATAGTCTTGGAATAGCATTAGCTCGATGAGCTATATGTTGTTATGAATTACCAAAACCACCTAGGGATAGTTGCACTTTCATAGTATCCGTCGGCGGTGGCATCTGGCTCCAAGGATACACCATCTGATTGCATCAACTAAGAAGAAGAAAGAAGGGGGGAAAGGGGGTAGCAAAGCAACCGTGAATACTCATCCAAAGTTCTCGCAAGCATCAGATCTATACTAAGTATGCATTGGTATCAAATGGAAGGTTTGTCTCTGTGGACTGAACTGCAGAATGCCAGAATAGAGGGGGAAGGCCTAGCCTATCAAAGACTAGCATCTTCAAGCAGCTCCAAGCATCTTGCAGCATGTAGAAGAGTAAAGAATAGCAGTTTAATTAACAAACATGTTGTAACATTAATGCCCAGAGATCCTTCCTCGAATCCATGTGAGAAAGCAATCCTGGAGCCACATATCTCAAGTATCCATTTGTAGTTGTATAAGATCAGGATATAAGTCTGAACGTCTGTTACCATGGACACGACTATCAGGGGTGCACCATGTTTTCCAACACGCTTGATTACTCTGGCTGGACACACTTTCCTGGGTCATGCTCGACCTCGGAAGATCAACACGTCACAACCCAACCTAGGCTTAGCAGAGAGGTCCCCGCCGGTCTACCTCTAAGCACTCCGGGGTCTGGGCCCATCACCCGTTGCACTCTGGGTCATTGCGTACAGGGCGGGTCGAGGCTTCAACACTACAGGATGGTGCCGGCCCAGCCGTGCCGCACTGCTGAACTAGACGTCTAACAAAGCTTTGGCTGATACCACGATGTCGAGGCCCATAACTGTTCTCGCGTGGTGGTTGGTGCGTAAAGGCCAGAGGCCAACTCAGAACAAATACCCAAACCATAGTGTATTATTAGCTTCCGGAGACGAGCAGAGACTCACGATCGAAGTGACCCCGTCGCCCCGTCTCGTGGACTTACGACAAGGGCCCAGAATGCCCGGCCGTGCCACGTCATTATCTTGCGGGTGCTCTCCGGGCCCGCCTGACTTTCACCAAGGTTTCAAGTAAAGTCATTGTAACCGTGTGTCCAAACATCAAGGGGGAAAACCCAAGGAATCACCCCCGATGGATTCCACTCGATGTAATCATCAAGGTGAACATAAGAGGAACCACCCTCGAGGTTCGCACTTGAGGTGTTGCATGACAGAGCCGTATCAGGAATGGTGAAGGAGGAACCACCCTTGTTGACCACGACCGAATAGCTACACTACAGAGATCTCATCAGGAGTGATGTATGATTTTCCACCCTCGGCACTCGATGGTAACTCTACAGAGTCGAGCAACAAAAAGGGGCGTGATGTGATGTGAGGTGTCGGGCTCTGGTCGTCGATCACGTTGGTCAAGTCGTCGATGATGAAGCAGGGGCAACAAGGACAAGGTGGGGGTCACTGATGGATCACTAGCCAACCTATACTAAGCAGTTTAGGATAAGCAGGTAAGGTACAACAGTAGGGACAAAAGCAGTATATGCATCAGAATAGGAGCAATCAAATATAGTAGCAAAATCTAATGCAAGCATGAGAGAATGGAATGGCCGATATCGGGATGATCAAAAGGGGGGCTTGCCTGGAAGCTCCGCTGAAAGGGAAGAAGGGTAGTCGTTGCTGTAGTCGATCACAGGGGCAACATCAGTCTCGGGGTCTACCGGAGAAAAGAGGGGAAAGAAACAGTAAATACACGCAAACATATGCATAACAAGACAATAAGTGGGGCTAGAGGTGTTCTAACGCAGCGTTAGGCGATACGGGCGAAGGGGGAAACATCCGGGAAAGTTTCCCCAGTTCTGGACGTTTGTCAGACAAATGAACCGGAGGGGAAAGGTTTGACGTTTGCTATGCTAGGGACGTGTGGCGGACGAACGGACCGCGTGTTCGGATTCATCTCGTCGTTCTGAGCAACTTTCATGTAGAAAACATTTTCAGCCGAGCTACGAATTATTTTCTATGATTTTTCAAAGTTTAAACAATAATCTGAAATTATTATTAATTATTTAAAACAACATTATCCAGAACAGTGCGGAGGTGACGACACGATGACGTCAGCAGGTCAACTGACTGGTTGGCCAGGTCAAACCTAACATGTGGGGTCACACTGTCATAGACTGTTAGTTAATTAGACAGGTTAATTAAGTGAAGTTAATTAACCTAAATTAATTAAGTTAATTAATTAATTAATATATGTAATTGATTTTAATTCTTTTTTTGGGCTGGGCCCACATGTCATAGACCCAGCCGGGAGCGGGTTAACTGGCGTGCGGGCATGGGCGAAAGGAGCCCCGGGGGCGCCGAACCCGGGCATCACCGCGGGGCAACGGCTGGATGGTGGGGACCGGCAGGGGCGAGAGGGCCTATGGCTAGTGAGGGTGGCGGCGGTGCGTGGGGAGCGGCGGGGAGAGCGGCCGTGGGGTGGGCGCGGCTGGGCGAAGCCGGAGATGGCCACAGGGGGCTGCAGCGGGGAGCGAGGCGCGGCGCTGGGGACGGCGTCGGCACAGCCGGGCGAAGACAGGTGCGGCTCCGGCAGACGCAGACAGCTGCGGCAGCAGGGCACGATAGCAGCCATGAGCAGCCTGCAACAGAGTAGAAGCAACGGCTAGAACAATAGCGGCAGCGACGCAGTAGCAGCAACAGCACCAGGCGACAACAGCGGTGGTGGTCGGCGAGCAAGTGAGCAGAGGCGGGGCATGGTGGGCGGCAGTGGGCGCGCGGTGCGGCGAGTGTACGCGATGCAGGGAGCGGCGAAGCATGGGCGCACTGCAAGTTAAGGGCGCAACCATGGCCCGCGGCGAGCACGAGCTCACAGAGAGCTTGACCGCAGCTCGACCATGGCGGGGCGGTCGTCCTATGACGACGGTGAGGAGGGGAGAAGGGGAAACGGGAGTGGCTCACCCCGGGGAGGTCGGGGGCGCGCTTGGGGAGGAGTCAGGGACGCGAGGGCGGGCGACAGGGAGGCGGGATGATGCGGTGGTCGTGGCGTTGGCCGATGATAACCCACAAGTGTAGGGAATCGCAACAGCTTTCGAGGGTAGAGTATTTAACCCAAATTTATTGATTCGACACAAGGGGAGCCAAAGAATATTCAGAAGTATTAGCAGTTGAGTTGTCAATTCAACCACACCTGGATAACTTAGTATCTGCAGCAAAGTATTTAGTAGCAAGTAGTATGATAATAATGGTAACAGTGGCAAAAGTAAAGATAGCAGTTTTGTAGTAGTTGTAACAGTAGCAACGGAAAAGTAAATAAGGGAAGCACAATATGTGAAAAGCTCATAGGCATTGGATCAATGATGGATAATTATGTCGGATGCGATTCCTCACGTAATAGCTATAACATAGGGTGACACAAAACTAGCTCCAGTTCATCAATGTAATATAGGCATGTATTCCGAATATAGTCATACGTGCTTAGGGAAATGAACTTGCATGACATCTTTTGTCCTACCCTCCCGTGGAAGTGGGGTCCTAGTGGAAACTAAGGGATATTAATGCCTCCTTTTAATAGAGATCCGGAACAAGGCATTAGCACATAGTGAATACATGAACTCCTCAAACTATGGTCATCATCGAGAAGTATCCCGATTATTCTCACTTCGGGGTTGTCGGATCATAACACATAATAGGTTACTATAGACTTGCAAGATAGGATCAAGAACTCACATATATTCATGAAAACATAATAGGTTCAGATCTGAAATCATGGCACTCAGGCCCTAGTGACAAGCATTAAGCATACCAAAGTCATAGCAACATCAATCTCAGAACATAATGGATACTAGGGATCAAACCCTAACAAAACTAACTTGATTACATGGTAAATCTCATCCAACCCGTCACCGTCCAGCAAGCCTACGATGGAATTACTCACGCACGACAGCGAGCATCACGAAATTGGTGATGGAGGATGGTTGATGATGACGACGGCGACGAATCCCCCTCTCCGGAGCCCCGAACGGACTCCAGATCAGCCCTCCCGAGAGAGATTAGGGCTTGGCGGCGGCTCCGTATCGTAAAACGTGATGAAACTTTCTCTCTGATTTTTCTCTCCGTGAAACGGAATATATGGAGTTGGATTTGAGGTCGGTGGAGCGTCAGGGGGCCCACGAGACAGGGGGCGCGCCCAGGGGGGAGGGCCCCCCACCCTCATGGATAGGGTGTGGGCCCCCTTGCCTTGATTCTTTCGCCAGTATTTTTTATATTTTCCAAAACTTATCTCTGTGGATTTTCAGGTCATTCTGAGAACTTTTGTTTTCTGCACAATAAACAACATCATGGCAGTTGTGATGAAAACATCATCAGTCCGGGTTAGTTTCATTCAAATCATGCAAGTTAGAGTCCAAACAAGGGCAAAAGTGTTTGGAAAAGTAGATACGTTGGAGACGTATCAACTCCCACAAGCTTAAACCTTTGCTTGTCCTCAAGCAATTCAGTTGATAAACTGAAAGTGATAAAGAAAAACTTTTACAAACTCTATTTGCTCTTGTTGTTGTAAATATGTAAAGCCAGCATTCAAGTTTTCAGCAAGTATTATAAACTAAGCATACTCACAATAACACTTAGGTATCACAATCACTCATATCAATGGCATAATCAGCTAGCGAGCGATAATAATAAAACTCGGATGACAACACTTTCTCAAAACAATCATAATATGATATAACAAAATGTATCTCGCTAGCCCTTTTTGAGACCGCAAAACATAAATGCAGAGCACCTTTAAATATCAAGGACTGACTAAACATTGTAATTCATGGAAAAAGAGATCCAATCAAGTCATACCCAATATAAACCAATAGTAATGAATGCAAATGATAGTGTGCTCTCTAGCGGGTGCTTTTAATAAGAAGGTGATGACTCAACATAAAAGTAAATGGATAGGCCCTTCGTAGAGGGAAGCAGGGATTTGTAGAGGTGCTCGAGCTCGGTTTTAAAATAGAGTTGAATAACATTTTGAGCGGCATACTTTCACTGTCAACGCAAAAACTATGAGATGGCGATATCTTCCATACTACATGCATTATAGGTAGTTCCCAAACAAAAAGGTAAAAGTTTATACTCCCCCACCACCAACAAGCATCAATCCATGGCTTGCTCGAAACAACGAGTGCCTCCAACTAACAACAACCCTGGGGGAGTTTTGTTTAATTAAATTGATTTGCTTTGATATTTTTGGATCATGGGACTGGGCATCCCGGTTACCGGCCCTTTCTCGTGAATGAGGAGCGGAGTCCACTCCTCTTGAGAATAACACACCTAGCATGGAAGATACGACAGCCCTAGTGTTGGGGAACGTAGTAATTTCAAAAAAATTCCTACGCACACGCAAGATCATGGTGATGGCATAGCAACGAGAGGGGAGAGTGTTCGTCCACGTACCCTCGTAGACCATAAGCGGAAGCGTTATGACAACACGGTTGATGTAGTCGTACGTCTTCACGATCCGACCGATCCAAGTACCGAATGTACGGCACCTCCGAGTTCAGCACACGTTCAGCTCGATGACGATCCCCGGGCTCCGATCCAGCAAAGCTTCAGGGATGAGTTCCGTCAGCATGACGGCGTGGTGACGATGATGATCTTCTACCGGCGCAGGGCTTCGCCTAAACTCCGCAACGATATGACTAAGGTGGAATATGGTGGAGGGGGGCACCGCACACGGCTAAGGAACGATCTGTAGATCAACTTGTGTCTATGGGGTGCCCCCCCGCCCCCGTATATAAAGGAGCAAGGGGGGAGGCCGGCCGGCCCAAGGGGGGCGCGCCAGGAGGAGGAGTCCTCCTCCTAGTAGGAGTAGGACTCCTCCTTTCTTACTCCTACTAGGAGGGGGAAGGAAGGGGGAGACGGGGAAGGAAAGAGGGGGGCGCCGCCCCCCTCCTAGTCCAATTCAGATCAGAGGGAGAGGGGGCACGCGGCCCACCCTGGCCGCCCCTCTCTCTTCCCACTAAGGCCCATGTGGCCCATTAACTCTCCCGGGGGGGTTCCGGTAACCCTCCGGCACTCCGGTTTTCTCCGAAAATGTCCGGAACACTTCCGGTGTCCGAATATAGTCGTCCAATATATCAATCTTTATGTCTCGACCATTTCGAGACTCCTCGTCATGTCCGTGATCACATCCGGGACTCCGAACAAACTTCGGTACATCAAAACTTATAAACTCATAATAAAACTATGATCATAACGTTAAGCGTGCGGACCCTACGGGTTCGAGAACTATGTAGATATGACCTAGAACTATTCTCGGTCAATAACCAATAGCGGAACCTGGATGCCCATATTGGTTCCTACATATTCTACGAAGATCTTTATCGGTCAAACCGCATAACAACATACGTTGTTCCCTTTGTCATCGGTATGTTACTTGCCCGAGATTCGATCGTCGGTATCCAATACCTAGTTCAATCTCGTTACTGGCAAGTCTCTTTACTCGTTACGTAATGCATCATCCCGTAACCAACTCATTGGTCACATTGCTTGCAAGGCTTATAGTGATGTGCATTACCGAGAGGGCCCAGAGATACCTCTCCGACAATCGGAGTGACAAAATCTAATCTCGAAATATGCCAACTCAACATGTACCTTCGGAGACACCTGTAGTACTCCTTTATAATCACCCAGTTACGTTGTGACGTTTGGTAGTACCCAAAGTGTTCCTTCGGTAAACGGGAGTTGCATAATCTCATAGTTACAGGAACATGTATAAGTCATGAAGAAAGCAATATCAATATACTAAACGATCAAGTGCTAGGCTAACGGAATGGGTCATGTCAATCACATCATTCTCCTAATGATGTGATCCCATTAATCAAATGACAACACATGTCTATGGTTAGGAAACATAACCATCTTTGATTAATGAGCTAGTCAAGTAGAGGCATACTAGTGACGTTATGTTTGTCTATGTATTCACACATGTATCATGTTTCCAGTTAATACAATTCTAGCATGAATAATAAACATTTATCATGATATGAGGAAATAAATAATAACTTTATTATTGCCTCTAGGGCATATTTCCTTCAGTCTCCCACTTTCACTAGAGTCAATAATCTAGATTACATAGTAATTATTCTAACACCCATGGAGTCTTGGTGCTGATCATGTTTTGCTCGTGAGAGAGGCTTAGTCAACGGGTATGCAACATTCAGATCCGTATGTATTTTGCAAATCTCTATGTCTCCCACTTGGACTTGGTCCCGAATGGAATTGAAGCGTCTCTTGATGTGCTTGGTCCTCTTGTGAAATCTGGATTCCTTTGCCAAGGCAATTGCACTAGTATTGTCACAGAAGATCTTCATTGGTCCCGATGCACTAGGTATGACACTTAGATCAGAAATGAACTCCTTCATCCAGACTCCTTCATTTGCTGCTTCAAAAGCAGCTATGTACTCCGCTTCACATGTAGATCCCGCCACGACGCTTTGTTTAGAACTGCACCAACTTACAACTCCACCGTTTAATAAAAATAAGTATCCGGTTTGCGATTTAGAATCGTCCGGATCAGTGTCAAAGCTTGCATCAACGTAACCATTTACGACTAGCTCTTTGTCACCTCCATATACGAGAAACATATCCTTAGTCCTTTTCAGGTATTTCAGGATGTTCTTGACCGCTGTCTAGTGATCCACTCCTGGATTACTTTGGTACCTTCCTGCCAAGCTTATTTCTAAGCATATGTCAGGTCTGGTACACAGCATTGCATACATGATAGAGCCTATGGCTGAAGCATAGGGACCATCTTTCATTTTCTCTCTATCTTCTGCTATGGTCGGACATTGAGTTTGACTCAACTTCACACCTTGAAGCACGGGCAAGAACCCTTTCTTTGCCTGATCCATTTTGAACTTTTTTCAAAATTTTATCAAGGTATGTGCTTTGTGAAAGTCCTATTAAGCATCTTGATCTATCTCTATAAATGTTGATGCCCAATATGTAAGCAGCTTCACCGAGGTCTTTCATTGAAAAACTTTTATTCAAGTATCCCTTTATGCTATCTAGAAATTCTATATCATTTCCAATTAATAATATGTCATCTACATATAATATCAGAAATGCTACAGAGCTTCCACTCACTTTCTTGTAAATACAGGCTTCTCCAAAAGTCTGTATCAAACCATATGCTTTGATCACACTATCAAAGCGTTTATTCCAACTCCGAGATGCTTGCACCAGTCCATAAATGGATCGCTGGAGCTTGCACACTTTGTTAGCACCTTTTGGATCAACAAAACCTTCTGGCTGCATTTATACAACTCTTCTTCCAGAAATCCATTCAAGAATGCAGTTTTAACATACATTTGCCAAATTTCATAATCATGAAATGCAGCAATAGCTAACATGATTCGGACAGACTTAAGCATCGCTACGGGTGAGAAAGTCTCATCGTAGTCAACCCCTTGAACTTGTCGAAAACCTTTCGCAACAAGTCGAGCTTTATAGACAGTTACATTACCATCAGCGTCAGTCTTCTTCTTAAAGATCCATTTATTTTCAATGGCGTGCCGATCATCGGGCAAGTCAACCAAAGTCCATACTTTGTTTTCATACATGGATCCCATCTCAGATTTCATGGCCTCTAGCCATTTTGCGGAATCTGGGCTCATCATCGCTTCCTCATAGTTCGTAGGTTCATCATGGTCAAGTAACATGACTTCCAGAATAGGATTACCGTACCACTCTGGTGCGGATCTTACTCTGGTAGACCTACGAGGTTCAGTAGAAACTCTATCTGAAGTTTCATGATCAATATCATTAGCTTCCTCACTAATTGGTGTAGTTGTCACAGGAACCGGTTCTTGTGATGAACTACTTTCCAATAAGGGAGCAGATACAGTTATCTCATCAAGTTCTACTTTCCTCCCACTCACTTCTTTCGAGAGAAACTCCCTCTCTAGAAAGGATCCGATTTTAGCAACGAAAATTTTTCCCTCAGATCTGTGATAGAAGGTGTACCCAATAGTCTCTTTTGGGTATCCTATGAAGACACATTTCTCCGATTTGGGTTCGAGCTTATCTGGTTGAAGTTTCTTCACATAAGCATCGCAGCCCCAAACTTTAAGAAACGACAACTTTGGTTTCTTGCCAAACCACAGTTCATAAGGTGTCGTCTCAACGGATTTTGATGGTGCCCTATTTAACGTGAATGCGGCCGTCTCTAAAGGATAACCCCAAAATGATAGCGGTAAATCAGTAAGAGACATCATAGATCACACCATATCTAGTAAAGTACGATTACGACGTTCGGACACACCATTTCGTTGTGGTGTTCCAGGTGGCGTGAGTTGCAAAACTATTCCGCATTGTTTCAAGTGTAGACCAAACTCGTAACTCAAATATTCTCCTCCACGATCAGATCGTAGAAACTTTATTTTCTTGTTACGATGATTTTCCACTTCACTCTGAAATTCTTTGAACTTTTCAAATGTTTTAGACTTGTGTTTCATTAAGTAGATATACCCATATCTGCTCAAATCATCTGTGAAGGTGAGGAAATAACGATACCCGCCGCGAGCCTCAACATTCATTGGACCACAAACATCAGTGTGTATGATTTCCAACAAATCAGTTGCTCGCTCCATAGTTCCGGAGAACGGCATTTTAGTCATCTTGCCCATGAGGCACGGTTCGTAAGTACCAAGTGATTCATAATCAAGTGATTCCAAAAGCCCATCGGTATGGAGTTTCTTCATGCGCTTTACACCGATATGACCTAAACGGCAGTGCCACAAATAAGTTGCACTATCGTTATCAACTCTGCATCTTTTGCTTTCAACACTATGAATATGTGTATTACTACTATCGAGATTCAATAAAAATAGACCACTCTTCAAGGGTGCATGACCATAAAATATATTACTCATATAAATAGAACAACCATTATTCTCTGATTGAAATGAATAACCTTCGCGCATCAAACAAGATCCAGATATAATGTTCATGCTCAACGCTGGCACCAAATAACAATTATTTAGGTCTAAAACTAATCCCGATGGTAGATGTAGAGGTAGCGTGCCGACCGCGATCACATCGACTTTGGAACCATTTCCCACGCGTATCGTCACCTCGTCCTTAGCCAATCTTCACTTAATCCGTAGTCCCTGTTTCGAGTTGCAAATATTAGCAACAGAACCAGTATCAAATACCCAGGTACTACTGCGAGCATTAGTAAGGTACACATCAATAACATGTATATCACATATACCTTTGTTCACTTTGCCATCCTTCTTATCCGCCAAATACATGGGGTAGTTCCGCTTCCAGTGTCTAGTCTGCTTGCAGTAGAAGCACTCAGTTTCAGGCTTAGGTCCAGACTTGGGTTTCTTATCTTGAGCAGCAACTTGTTTGCTGTTCTTTTTGAAGTTCCCCTTCTTCTTCCCTTTGCCCTTTTTCTTAAAACTGGTGATCTTGTTAACCATCAACACTTGATGCTCCTTCTTGCTTTCTACCTCCGCGGATTTTAGCATTGCGAAGAGCTCGGGAATAGTCTTGTTCATCCCTTGCATACTATAGTTCATCACGAAGCTCTTGTAGCTTGGTGGCAGTGATTGAAGAATTCTGTCAATGACACTATCATCAGGAAGATTAACTCCCAGTTGAATCAAGTGATTATTATACCCAGACATTTTGAGTATGTGTTCACTGACAGAACTATTCTCTTCCATCTTGCAGCTATAGAACTTATTGGAGACTTCATATCTCTCAATCTGGGCATTTGCTTGAAATATTAACTTCAACTCCTGGAACATCTCATATGCTCCATGACGTTCAAAACGTCGTTGTAGACCTGGTTCTAAGCCGTAAAGCATGGCACACTGAACTATCGAGTAGTCATCAGCTTTGCTCTGCCAGACGTTCTTAACGTCGTCAGTTGCATCAGCAGCAGGCCTGGCACCCAGCGGTGCTTCCAGGACGTAACTTTTCTGTGCAGCAATGAGGATAATCCTCAGGTTACGAACCCAGTCCGTGTAATTGCTACCATCATCTTTCAACTTTGCTTTCTCAAGGAATGCATTAAAATTCAACGGAACAACAACACGAGCCATCTATCTACAAACAAACATAGACAAGCAAAATACTATCAGGTACTAAGTTCATGATAAATTCAAGTTCAATTAATCATATTACTTAAGAACTCCCACTTAGACAGACATCTCTCTAGTCATCTAAGTGATCACGTGATCCAAATCAACTAAACCATGTCCGATCATCACGTGAGATGGAGTAGTTTCAATGGTGAACATCGCTATGTTGATCATATCTACTATATGATTCACGTTCGACCTTTTGGTCTCCGTGTTCCGAGGCCATATCTGTATATGCTAGGCTCGTCAAGTATGACCTGAGTATTCCGTGTGTGCAACTGTTTTGCACCCGTTGTATTTAAACGTAGAGCCTATCACACCCGATCATCACGTGGTGTCTCAGCACGAAGAACTTTCGCAACAGTGCATACTCAGGGAGAACACTTCTTGATTATTAGTGAGAGATCATCTTAAAATGCTACCATCAATCAAAGCAAGATAAGATGCATAAAGGATAAACATCACATGCAATCAATATAAGTGATATGATATGGCCATCATCATCTTGTGCTTGTGATCTCCATCTTCGAAGCACCGTCGTGATCACCATCGTCACCGGCGCGACACCTTGATCTCCATTGTAGCATGGTTGTTGTTTACGCCATCTATTGCTTCTACGACTATCGCTACCGCTTAGTGATAAAGTAAAGCAATTACAGGGCGTTTGCATTTCATACAATAAAGCGACAACCATATGGCTCCTGCCAGTTGCCGATAACTTCAGTTACAAAACATGATCATCTCATACAATAAAATATAGCATCACGTCTTGACCATATCACATCACAACATGCCCTGCAAAAACAAGTTAGACGTCCTCTACTTTGTTGTTGCAAATTTTACGTGGCTTCTACGGGCTTAGCAAGAACCGTTCTTACCTACGCATCAAAACCACAACGATAGTTCGTCAAGTTAGTGCTGTTTTAACCTATCCCGGACACGACCAAGCTCCGCCTGCTGAGCCGGAAGCAAGGCCACTGCCTCATCAACAGCGGCTGGCCGATCTTCAACGGCAAGCCCATATAACGTTCACCTACGCCGCCAAGACGCAGCTCGACTTCACCCTCGATAACGCCTCGCCGGAGTGCCGGGTGTGATCGTAGCTTTTCTTTACGCAAACGCACGCAACTTTATTACGTACTTGGAAGTAAGAATGTTTAAAGGTACAGAAATAGGGTCGTAGGAATGACCGGGCCAAATATGGCGTCCTGTACCTAAAGACGACGTGTCCTTTGCAAGGCTATGCGCCTTGAAATTAAAGTTTGTACGCTCATGAATAAAGCGGCAACTATCAAAAGATGATTTCTACTCGGCAATCTCTCTCCATAAGCACTCCGAGATCTCTACGTTCCTGAGATTCAGATCTCCGCTGGTGAAAAGCCACACGCTAAGGCCTCGTTTGGTTCATAGGATAGGATTATCATAGGAATATGAATTTTGTAGGAAATGAGATGACATGTATCTCAAATCCTATGAGCAGGAATAGGAAACGAGATGTCATTTGATTGACATCAAAGGAATTTTTTCATTGAGTCTAGGCCCATTTTTATTTTCCTATGAAATGTGGAGGATAGGAACCAATCCTATGTAGGAATAGGAATCCATTCCTATGAATCAAAGGGCTCTAAAGGAAAAAATCCTATAAAAATTTTATCCTCTAGAATTCCTATGAAATTCCTTCAAACCAAAGGAGGCCTAAAGCTTAGCAAGATGGGTCCTGGATATCTTTGGCAACAACTATCATGCACCCACATATGCTTCAGTAATATAACTGCAAAATATCACAATCGCACATCTTGTGCCCGCTCGGGCAAAGGCCCCATCAACATTTACTTTTGCATGATCCAGTTAGGGTGGAAGCCATTTATTGCGAGTCTCATCTGATTCTAGGCTTTGAAACAATCGCTTCTCCAACGCCTGTACCTCTGCCAAATATATTTTTATGAATTGATGCATTGAAGATGGACTCTGAAAGATGTTCTCGTGGATGACCTTTCTTCTAGAAAACCAAATTGCCCAAAGAGAGATGATCATACTTGAGAACTGCCCTTGCAAAAAAGAGCTTTTTTGCATTTGGTTTGGTACATGCTAGCATGCTTGCAGTCAAGATCGCAATCTAAGAGACATCAATCTCTTTGGGTGTTAATCACATAACAATATGAACTAGATTATTGACTCTAGTAAACTCTTTGGGTGTTGATCACATGACGATGTGAATTATGGGTATTAATCACATACAGATATGAATATTGGTGTTAAATCACATGGCGATGTGAACTAGATTATTGACTCTAGAGCAAGTGGAAGACTGAAGGAAATATGCCCTAGAGGCAATAATAAAGTTATTATTTATTTCCTTATATTATGATAAATGTTTATTATTCACGCTAGAATTGTATTAACCGGAAACATAATACATGTGTGAATACATAGACAAACATAGTGTCACTAGTATGCCTCTACTTGACTAGCTCGTTAATCAAAGATGATTGTGCTTCCTGAACATAGACATGTGTTGTCATTTGATTAACGGGGTCACATTATTAGGAGAATGATGTGATTGACTTACCCATTCCGTTAGCTTAGCACTTGATCGTTTAGTATGTTGCTATTGCTTTCTTCATGACTTATACATGTTCCTACAACTATGAGATTATGCAACTCCCGTTTACCGGAGGAACACTTTGTGTGCTACCAAATGTCACAACGTAACTGGGTGATTCTAAAGGAGCTCTACAGGTGTCTTCAAAGGTACATGTTGAGTTGGCGTATTTTGAGATTAGGTTTTGTCACTCCGATTGTCGGAGAGGTATCTCTGGGCCCTCTCGGTAATGCACATCACTATAAGCCTTGCAAGCAATGTGACTAATGAGTTAGTTGCGGGATGATGCATTACATAATAAGTAAAGAGACTTGCCGGTAACAAAATTGAACTAGGTATTGAGATACCTACGATCGAATCTTGGGCAACTAACATACCGATGACAAAGGGAACAACGTATGTTGTTATGCGGTTTGACCGATAAAGATCTTCGTAGAATATGTGGGAGCCAATATGAGCATCCAGGTTCCGCTATTGGTTATTGACCGTAGACGTGTCTTGGTCATGTCTACATAGTTCTCGAACCCGTAGGGTCCACACGCTTAAACTTCGGTGACGATTTATATTATGAGTTATGTGTTTTGATGTACCGAAGGTAGTTCGGAGTCCCGGATGAGATTGGGGACATGACGAGGAGTCTCGAAATGGTCGAGACGTAAAGATCGATATATTGGACGACTATATTCGGACATCGGAAAGGTTCCGAGTGATTCGGGTATTTATCAGAGTACCGGAGAGTTACGGGAATTCGTCGGGTAGAAGTATTGGGCCTTATTGGGCCATACGGGAAAGAGAGAGGGCTGCCTAGGGCAGGCCGCGCCCCCCCCCCCCCAAGGCCTAGTCCGAATTGGACTAGGGGGATGATGACCCACAAGTGTAGGGGATCTATCGTAGTCCTTTCGATAAGTAAGAGTGTCGAACCCAACGAGGAGCAGAAGGAAATGATAATCGGTTTTCAGTAAGGTTTTCTCTACAAGCACTGAAATTATAGGTAATAGATAGTTTTGTTATAAGATAAACTGTATCGAGTAACAAGTAAATAAAGTAAATAAAGTGCAGCAAGGTGGCCCAATTCTTTATGTAGCAAAGGATAAGCATGGACAATTTCTAATAATGAGAAAGGAGCTCCCGAGGACACATGGGAATTATCATCAAGCTAGTTTTCATCACGTTCATATGATTCGCGTTCGGTATTTTGATAATTTGATATGTGGGTGGACCGGTGCTTGGGTACTTCCCTTACTTGGACAAGCATCCCACTTATATTAACCCCTATTGCAAGCATCCGCAACTACAAAAGAAGTATTAAGGTAAACCCAACCACGGCATTAAACGTATGGATCCAAATCAGCCCCTAACGAAGCAACGCATAAACTAGGGTTTAAGCTTCTGTCACTCTAGCAACCCATCATCTACTTATTACTTCCCAATGCCTTCCTCTAGGCCCAAATAATGGTGAAGTGTCATGTAGTTGACGTTCACATAACACCACTAGAGGAAAAGACAACATACATCTCATCAAAATATCGAACGAATACCAAATTCACATGACTACTAATAGCAAAACTTCACACATGTCCTTAGGAACAAACGTAACTACTCACAAAGCATATTCATGTTCATAATCAGAGGGGTAATAATATGCATTAAGGATCTGAACATATGATCTTCCACCAAGTAAACCAATTAGCATCAACTATAAGGAGTAATCAACACTACTAGCAACCCACATGTACCAATTTGTGGTTTTGATACAAGATTGAATACAAGAGATGAACTAGGGTTTTGAGAGGAGATGGTGCTGGTGAAGATGTTGATGGAGATTGACCCCCTTCTGATGAGAGGATCGTTGGTGATGATTTCCCCCTCCCGGAGGGAAGTGTCCCCGGCAGAACAGTTCCGCCGGAGCCCTAGATTGGTTCCGCCAAGGTTCCACCTCGTGGCGGCGAAGTTTCATCCCATAAGCTTGCCCATGATTTTTTTTCCAGGGTAAAAGCCCTCATATAGCAGAAGATAGACACCGGGGGGGCCACCAGTGGGCCCAGGAGACAGGGGGCGCGCCCAGTAGGGGGGGCGCCCCCACCCTCCTGGACAGGGTGTGGGCCCCCTGGTGTATTTCTTCTACTCAATAATTCTTATTAATTCCAAAAATAGGTTTCGTGGAGTTTCAGGATTTTTGGAGCAGTGTAGAATAGGTTTCCAATGTTTGCTCCTTTTCCAGCCAGAATTCCAACGGCTGGCATTCCCCCTCTTCATGGTAAACCTTGTAAAATAAGAGAGAATAGCCATAAGTATTGAGACATTTAGATACATTAAAACTGAGCACTTTTCCAGCCGTCTCAAACCATTAGCATTCTTGTCCGTCGGATCTCTAGTTTTAGGCGTTTTCGACCATCTAATCAAACTCATGCGCACTGATTCTCGCTACCGGAGTGGGCAGCTACTCTCGCAACAAAATTGAAGGTCTGTAGTTAATTGGGCCCTCTCTCTTGTAAGAAGGCCACCGAACAAGTGCGGACCTTGCCAATCGATGCGGGGGAGAGGCGAGCGAGCGACGCGGTGCGGACCTTGCCAATCGATGCGGGGGAGAGGCGATGCACGCATTGGGAGCGGACGCAGAAGGGAGAAGTAGTGCTGCAGGCATTGAGTAGCGTTTGAAGTCGATCCGCCGCAATTAAGCCACCATGCATCAGTTCCTGGTTACTCATTTATGGCAGGTAATGCGCGCAACTTGCCGGTGGCGATTAATGGATGCAGTTACTATTTCGAAAACCTACACGTACTACTTGAGTTCATTCGCCAATATATATCCCTCACGCTTTCATGTTCCCATCCTTCCTCCGGCAGTAACACCTTCAACAGCTATTATGGTTACTGGCTAATGTAGCCCATCCATCTTCGACCTTACTACAGAATTTTCCCTACAATTCCATGTTCAGCCTAACAGTTCCGTTGATTTATTTTCAGTCTTAGTTTTGTACAAGCAGTGTACATCTTGCTTCTGGTCTATCGGTTCAGGCTAATTCGGAAGGTTCGTTCTCATATCTTGTTTGGATTTTTCTTCATCTCACAATTGCATGCATGGTAATTTCTTCACGGGTGCAACCATACCCTGTCTCTTCATGCTTTACTATCCATGTAACTAAGCTTCCTTTCTCAGACAATCCCCAATGATAATTATTGATATGTATGTGTATCATTCATCCCATGGTACTGTCTGTTGATGTATTCCACAGACTTACACCAATTCAAATCCGCGAAAAACATAACCCGATTGCTCTACCAATGAGTGAACAAAGGCCAATAATTCCCCTAATAATTTCTTTCCTAAATACACAGTATAACACATTGAGGAAAAATCATTGGCTCGCATTAGATACTGGAAAGAGGGAAAAGTTAGATCAGGTCTGGAGTATTGGATGATGCCTCTGGCCACATTTCCCTCTAAATGAAGAGTAGATTATTTTGATTAACCCCGACTCCAGACAATCAAAACAGCGCATTTCAACCAACCTTTATCCAAGAAACAAATTGTTGCATCAATGTCACTATTTCTATAGCATAAAAATTGTAGTTTTTCCTATCATGTTTCCACGTTGATTTCCATGTGATGTAGCTTAATTTTGATGCAAAGTACTTGAGCCTGTTTCGGCTAGAAGACATATGATCTTACTTTGGCCTTTTCACAAGTATCTTCTCGTTCCTAAGCAGAATAAGAGCTTTCTTCTTTGCAGGTGTTGTTGCCTACAAGGGAAACGACATGAGCGAGATGAGGCTTTGAGGTCAGTGGAGAACTTGATTGACCTGTGATATAATGCCCGACGGGAATACCAAAGTTTGTAATTTCCATGCGTGCTTGTCACAAGATATATTGCTGACGTGGATTGTAATATGACATGGAATTTTTCCACATTCCTTATGTATGTATCATAAAATTGTACACTCAATGTAGGTAATCAATTCTTTAGTGATAGCACTACCAAGTACCCTTGCTAATTTGTTATTATAATTACATTATTTTCTTGGCAGAGAAGCAAATAGAGCTGGACATGTTAGAACGTGAGCCAAAGGCACGAGTACAAAAATCTTCTTCTTGGGAGAAGTTATTTAAGAGATTTGTTCATTGCTCATTGGAATGCAAATCAGTTCTACTATTTATTCCTTATTACATTTTTCGTAATATATTGAGCACAATGTGTATATTCGTACTGCTACTCGGGTGATACATGAATTGATAATAAATAGAATAGCCGATGTTCTCCCAAACTGCTATTTGTTGTTCCCCTATCTGCTATGAGGTGTTGTTGATGGGACCAGGAAATATTGTCGTACATCACATTACCGCTGATGACGTCTTAAATGCAGGAACTTAAGCAAGATAGAGATACTCCAAATTTCGTACTCTGGGCAGAATAAATTTCGTTACGCGGGGGTGGTTACTATGATTTTCCTTGCAACAAAATATGCATGTGAACTGATACCTGTAGCCACTATTTGTTACAATCGCACAAGGATATGTGTTTCTATTCTCTCATTTGGCTTCTTGGTAGGTATGGTCTTGTACAATTTTAGCTACCAGTTGATGGTTGTACTTGCCTGAGTATCAGAGATTGTTGCTCCCAATTGTTTGGATATTTTCAATTTACGATACGTTCTTAAACTTTGGGGGAAATTATATCATTTATAAAACAAGATTTTCAATTTAGAATACGTTCATAAACTTTTAAGGGTGATTATATCGTTTATATGTTTAGTGTCTTCATATGTATATACAAATTCCAACCACTCTACTGCCAAAATTGATGGGTGCGGTAATGCGCGCCATCATGGTCTAGTAATATGTAATAACAGTCCATAATACAATAAATATTGATATAAAAGCATGATGCAAAATGGACGTATCAACTCCCCCAAGCTTAGACCTCGCTTGTCCTCAAGCGGAAGCCGACATCGAAAAATATGTTCACATGTTTAGAGATAGCGGTGTCGATAAAAAATAAAATACGGACATGAGGGCATCATGAACATTCTTATAACAGCAACATATATAGATTTTATCATATGATTTCTTATGCTCTAGTAACAATCAATTCACAATGTCAAGTATGGTTTAAAAACTTCATTGGGAACTAACAAACTATAATCTCAGTCATTGAAGCAATTGCAATTTATCATAACATCAGAAAGAGTCAATAATAGAGCTTTTCAGCAAGTTCACATACTCAACTATCTTGTAGTCTTCTATAATTGCTAACACTCACGCAATACTTGTGGTTATGGAGTTTCAGTCGGACACTGAGAAAGATAGGGGCTTATTGTGTTGCCTCCCAACGTATCCATCTTTAGGTGATGTCAACAATAATAGCCCATGCTAACTTACATCCAATTGAATATATATATATATATATATATGTATATATATCATGATCTTTCAAACACGAGGAGCTTGCCAAAGGATAAAATGAAAAAAGGGAAAGGTGAGGATCACCTTGACTCAAGCATAAAGTAAAAACATAAAGTAAAAGATAGTCCCTTCACAGAGGGAAGCAGAGATTGTCATGTGCGTTTAGGGTTGGATGCACAAAATCTTAATGCAAAATAACGTCACTTTATATTGCCCCTTGTATGTGGACCTTTATTATGCAGTCCGTCGATTTTATTACTTCCGCAACAAGATCGTACAAAGCTTATTTTCTCTGCACTAATAAGTCATGCATATTTAGATAGCAATTTTTATTGCTTGCAACATGACAACTTACTTGAAGTATCTTACTCAACCCATATGTAGGTATGGTGGACTCTCATGGCAAAACTGGGTTTAAGGATATTTGGAAGCACAAGTAGTATCTCTACTTGGTGCAAGGAATTTTGCTAGCATGAGGGGGAAAGGCAAGCTCAGCATGTTTGGAAGGTCAATGACAATATACTTTAACTGAGATGTGAGAAAACATAAACCATTACATTGTCTTCCTTGTCCAACGTCAACTCTTTTAGCATGTCATACTTAATGAGTGCTCCCAATCATAAAAGGTGTCCGAGATAATATATTTATATGTGAACCTCTCTTTCCTTATCACTTCCTATTAATTGCAACGATAACCAAAACTACGTTTATCACTCTCAACAATTTTTATGCCTCATACTTTCTATGTGTGAAGT
The DNA here is from genome assembly GCF_018294505.1 of Triticum aestivum. NCBI lineage: Eukaryota > Viridiplantae > Streptophyta > Magnoliopsida > Poales > Poaceae > Triticum > Triticum aestivum. The sequence continues at coordinate 131,756,518 of NC_057807.1, read as the reverse complement.
CATCACTAATCATAAGATCAATATGAACTCTTTTATTCTTTCTACTTCCTCAAGATCATAGCAACATAGCAAAGCCCTTGACTCAACACTAATCTTTATTATAGATAGCTCACAGACTCGATTACATAAAGAGATCACAAAGCAAAACTCAAAACTACTTGATATCAAAACTTCAACCTACTAGATCAAGATACCACTAAAAGGATCAAACTAAATAAAACGGTAAAGATAGGAGTGTGATGGTGATACGATACCAGGGCACCTCCCCCAAGCTTGGCAGTTGCCAAGGGGAGTGCCCATACCCATGTGATTTATGTCCTCGAAGGTGATGGAGGTGGTGATGATGACGGTGGATAATCACACATTGAGCGTAAAAGCTCCTCCAACTTGCGGATAATGCCCCTGAGTCCGGCGATATGATCCTTCAACAGAATATTCTCCTGTGTGAGATACTTGTTCTGTATGCGAGCTAACTCAATCATCTTGAAAGCTTCAATTTCTGTTGGAGTAAAGAGGTTAGGTAAAGGTTGAGGGGTGTCTTCTTCTTTCACCACCGGATCTTGAACCTCCATGGCCTTCTTGATCCCTTCATCCTTATTGATCTCTTCCGGTTCTTCTCTTTTCAACTCTATCTTCAATAGCCAAGCATCCTTGTCTTCATTGTTGGAGGAGGGCGACATCATGGTGCTCTTGATCTGCAACAGAAATAGCTCGAAACGAAAACAGAGGATATTTGCGTGATACGGTGGTCAAAACCTTTGGGAGTATATATAATGAATTTTTACCGACCAAAATACGTAACGTGCAAGAAGACGAAGTCCGGGAGGCACACGAGGTGTCCACGAGCCCTCCACTCTCGTGGGGGCCTCGTGTCCCTTTTGGACTACTTCTTTCTTTCTAAAATTCTTAAATATTCCAAAACTGATAAAAATTGCCATTGGAGTTGTTTTGGAGTCGGTTTACTTACCGTACCACATACCTATTCCTTTTCAGAGTCTGGAACGTTCTGGAAGGTGTCCCTTATGTATTCCTCCGGGGTTACGGTTTCAATAATATTAGTTTCAACATTGATAGGATTACCTGAAATATAATGTTTAATTCTTTGACCGTTTACCACCCTCGAACTTGTGCCTTCAAAGTTGTTGATTTTTATGGCACCAGAACGATAGACCTCCTTGATAACGTAGGGGCCTTCCTAGAGAGAAGTTTTCCTGCAAAAAATCTTAAACGAGTGTTGAATAATAACACATAATCTCCTACGTTAAACTCACGCTTTTGTATCCTTTTATCATGCCAGCGTTTGACTTTTTCTTTGAATAGCTTGGCATTCTCATAGGCTTGGGTTCTCCATTCATCAAGTGAGCTAATATCAAACAACCTCTTCTCACCGGAAAGTTTGAAGTCATAATTGAGCTCTTTAATAGCCCAATATGCTTTATGTTCAAGTTTAAGAGGTAAATGACACGCTTTTCCATAAACCATCTTACATGGAGACATGCCCATAGGATTTTTGTATGCAGTTCTATAGGCCCGTAATGCATCATCAAGTTTTTTGGACCAATTCTTTCTAGATCTATTCACAGTCTTTTGCAAAATTAATTTGAGCTCTCTATTGCTCAACTCTACTTGACCACTAGATTGCGGGTGATAAGGAGATGCGATTCTATGATTGACATCATACTTAGCAAGCATCTTACGGAAAGCACCATGAATAAAATGTGAACCACCGTCAGTCATAAGACATCTAGGGACTCCAAACCTCGGAAAAATAACTTCTTTAAGCATTTTAATAGAAGTGTTATGATCAGCACTATTAGTTGGAATAGCTTCTACCCACTTAGTAACGTAATCAACAACAACTAAAATATGTGTATAACCATTAGAGGCAGGAAAAGGTCCCATATAATCAAAGCCCTAAACATCAAGCGGTTCAATAACAAGAGAATAATTCATAGGCATTTCTTGACGTCTACTAATGTTACCTACTCTTTGACATTCATCACAAGATAAGACAAACTTACGAGCATCTTTGAAGAGAGTAGGCCAATAAAAACCAGATTGCAGTACCTTGTGTGCAGTTCTATCTCCAGCGTGGTGTCCTCCATAGGATTCAGAGTGACACTTGCGTAGGATCTGTTCCTGTTCATGCTCAGGCACACAACGTCTAATAACACCATCTACTCCTTCTTTATAAAGGTGTGGGTCTTCCCAAAAGTAATGTCTTAAATCATAAAAGAACTTTTTCTTTTGCTGGTATGTGAAACAGGCGGTATAAATTTAGCAACAATGTAATTAGCATAATCAGCATACCAAGGAGCAGTACGAGAAGAATTAATGACCGCTAATTATTCATCAGGAAAGCTATCATCAATAGGCAGTGGGTCATCAAGAACATTCTCTAACCTAGACAAGTTGTCTGCAACGGGGTTCTCAGCTCCCTTTCTATCAATAATATGCAAATCAAATTCTTGGAGCAGGAGAACTCATCTAATGAGCCTAGGCTTAGCATCTTTCTTTTCCATAAGATATTTAATAGCAGCATGATCAGTGTGAATAGTAACTTTGGAATCAACAATATAAGGTCTAAAGTTATCACATGCAAACACAACTGCTAAGAACTCTTTTCCAGTAGTAGCATAATTTCTCTGGGCAGTATCAAGAGTCTTACTAGCATACTGGATAACATTCAATTTCTTATCGACTCTTTGCCCCAGAACAACACCTACAACATAATCACTAGCATCACACATAATTTCAAAAGGTAAATTCCAATCAGGTGGCTGAACAATAGGTGCAGTGATCAAAGCTTTCTTAAGTATTTCAAATGCTTCTAAACAATCATCATCAAAGACAAAAGGAATATCTTTTTGCAATAAATTAGTCAGTGGCCTAGAGATTTTAGAGAAGTCCTTAATGAACCTTCTATAAAAACCGGCATGACCAAGGAAACTTCTTATACCTTTTATGTCCTTGGGACATGGCATCTTTTCAATAGCATCAACCTTGGCTTTATTACCTCTCTCGGAAATCTTATGCCCCAAGACAATGCCTTCATTAACCATAAAGTGACACTTTTCCCAATTCAGGACAAGACTAGTGTCTTCGCATCTCTGCAAAACTCGATCAAGGTTGCTCAAACAATCATCAAAGGAGGATCCATAAACGGAGAAGTCATCCATGAATACCTCACAAATCTTTTCACAAAAATCAGAGAATATAGCCATCATGCATCTTTGAAAGGTAGCAGGTGCATTACATAAACCAAAAGGCATACGTCTATAAGAAAAGGTACCAAAAGGGCAAGTAAAAGTAGTTTTTGATTGATCCCCCGCTGACACAGGTATTTGAGAGAAGCCAGAATAACCATCTAGAAAGCAAAAATGTATATGTTTGGATAGTCTTTCTAGCATTTGATCAATAAAAGGTAAAGGGTAATGATCTTTCTTAGTAGCTTTATTTAATTTACGGAAACCAATTACCATCCTATAACCTGTTATAATTCTTTGCGGGATCAATTCATCTTTATCATTAGGAACAACGGTAATACCTCCCTTTTTAGGAACACAATGGACAGGGCTTACCCAATCACTATCAGGAACGGGATAAATTATACCTGCCTCAAGGAGCTTTAGTATCTCCTTTCTTACCACTTCTTTCATCTTGGGATTCAGTCGTCATTGAGGATCTCTAACTGGTTTGGCATCGTCCTCCAATTTAATTTTGTGTTGGCATAACATGGGACTAACGCCCTTAAGATCATCCAGAGTATATCCAATAACAGCTCGGTGCTTCTTCGGAGTTTTCAATAATCTTTCTTCTTCTTTCTCTGAAAGGTTAGCACTAATAATAACAGGATATATTTTATTTTCATCAAGATAAGCATACTTAAGATTATCAGGTAATGGTTTGAGTTCAAACACGGGATCACCCTTGGGTGGAGGGGGATCCCCAAGAATTTCAACGGGAAGATTATGTTTCAGCACAGGTTCCTGTTTAAGGAACACTTCATCTATTTCCCTTCTTCCTTCAAAAACATATCATTTTCATGGTCTAGCAAATATTGTTCTAACGGATCAGTAGGAGGCACAGCAATGGAAGCAAGACCTATAATTTCATCCTTACTAGGTGGTTCCCTATCACGTGGTTGTCTACGAAACTTAGCAAAATTAAACTCATGAGACATACCATCTAAGCCAATGGTGACAGTATCTTTTTCACAATCAATCCTAGCACTAGCTGTATTTAAGAAGGGTCTACCAAAAATAATGGGACAGAAGTCATCTTGTGGGGAACCAAGAACAAGAAAATCAACAGGATATTTAACCATCCCACACAAGACTTCAACATCTCCAATTATCCCAACTGGTTTAGTGGTATCCCTATTAGCAAGCTTAATGGTAACATCAATGTCTTCTAATTCAACAGGTGCAATGTCATGCATAATTTCTTTATATAAGGTATAAGGTATTGCACTAGCACTAGCACCCATATCACATAAACCATGATAACAATGATCTCCTATTTTAATAGAAATAACAGGCATGCCTACGACAGGTCTATGTATCTTCGTATCTGGTATAGCAATATTAGCAGTCTCACCACAGAAATAAATAACATGCCCATCTAAATCATCATCCAAGAGATCTTTAACCATAGCAATACTAGGTTCAACATTGATTTGCTCAGGAGGTGTATAAGTCCTAGTATTACTCTTACGAACAACAGTCGAAGTTTTAGCATGATCCTTTATCCTAACAGGGAAAGGAGGTTTCTCAACATAAGTAGTAGGAACAATAGGATCACTATAGGTGATAGTCTTTTCTTCAATTGTAATAGGTGCAACTACTTTCACTTCAACGGGAGGATTATATTTAAACCACTTCTCTTTAGAGAGATCAACGTGAGTAGCAAAAGATTCACAGAAAGAAGCTACTATCTCAGAGTCAAGTCCATACTTAGCGCTAAATCCACGAAAAGCATCGGTATCCATAAAAGATTTAACACAATCAAACTTAGGTGTCATACCTGACTCCTTACCATCATTGGAACCCCAATCTTCAGAGTTGCGTTTAATTCTTTCCCATAAGTCCCATTTGAAATCAATAGTCTTCAGCATATAAGAACGAGCACAAGAAGTATCAAGCAGGTTGCGATCATTAAGAGAAAGCCGAGCATAAATTTTTTGAATAATCATTTCCCGGGAGAGCTCATGATTGGGGCATGAATATAACATTGACTTAAGCCTCCCCCAAGCTTGAGCGATGCTTTCTCCTTCGCGAGGCCAGAAATTATATATGTAATTACGATCACGATGAACAAGATGCATAGGATAGAACTTCTGGTGAAATTCCAACTTCAATTGCTTATAATTCCAAGATCTCGTATCATCACATAGCCTATACCATGTCAATGCATCTCCCTTCAAAGATAAAGGGAAGACCTTCCTTTTGACAACATCATCGGGAATACCTGCAAGCTTAAATAATCCACAAACTTCATCCACAAAGATAAGGTGTAAATCGGGATGCAACGTTCCATCTCCTGCAAATGGATTAGCTAGCAGTTTCTCTATCATACCCAAAGGAATCTCAAAGTAAATATTTTCATAAAGTTCAGTAGGTTGAGGAGCAACTCTTTGCTCTTCTGGTCGGGGTGAAGATACCCCGAACAAGCCCCTCAAAGGATTATTTTCCATAGTGACAAGTAACAGAAAATTTCAGCACACTATATAAATGTTTCCTTACCAAGTTCCACTCACCAAAAGCGCTACACTCCCCGGCAATGGCGCCAGAAAAGAGTCTTGATGACCCACAAGTGTAGGGGATCTATCATAGTCCTTTCGATAAGTAAGAGTGTCGAACCCAACGAGGAGCAGAAGGAAATGATAAGCGGTTTTCAGTAAGGTTTTCTCTGCAAGCACTCAAAGTGTAGGTAATAGATAGTTTTGTGATAAGATAAATTGTATCGAGTAACAAGTAAATAAAGTGCAGCAAGGTGGCCCAATCCTTTATGTAGCAAAGGATAAGCCTGGACAATTTCTAATAATGAGAAAGGATCTCCCGAGGACACATGGGAATTATCGTCAAGCTAGTTTTCATCACGTTCATATGATTCACGTTCGGTACTTTGATAATTAGATATGTGGGTGGACCGGTGCTTGGGTACTGCCCTTACTTGGACAAGCATCCCACTTATGATTAACCCCTATTGCAAGCATCTGCAACTACAAAAGAAGTATTAAGGTAAACCTAACCACATCATTAAACGTATGAATCCAAATCAGCCCCTCACAAAGCAACGCATAAACTAGGGTTTAAGCTTCTGTCACTCTAGCAACCCATCATCTACTTATTACTTCCCAATGCCTTCTTCTAGGCCCAAATAATGATGAAGTGTCATGTAGTCGACGTTCACATAACACCACTATAGGAAAAGACAACATACATCTCATCAAAATATCAAACGAATACCAAATTCACATGACTACTAATAGCAAGACTTCACCCATGTCCTCAGGAACAAATGTAACTACTCACAAAGCATATTCATGTTCATAATCAGAGGGGTAATAATATGCATTAAGGATCTGAACATATGATCTTCCACCAAGTAAACCAATTAGCATCAACTATAAGGAGTAATCAACACTACTAGCAACCCACATGTACCAATTTGTGGTTTTGATACAAGATTGGATACAAGAGATGAACTAGGGTTTTGAGAGGAGATGGTGCTGGTGAAGATGTTGATGGAGATTGACCCCCTCCCTATGAGAGGATCATTGGTGATGACGTTGGTGATGATTTCCCCCTCCCGGAGGGAAGTGTCCCCGGCAGAACAGCTCCGCCGGAGCCCTAGATTGGTTCCGCCAAGGTTCCGCCTCATGGCAGCGGAGTTTCGTCTCGTAAGCTTGCCCACGATTTTTTCCAGGGTAAAAGCCCTCATATAGCAGAAGATAGACACCGGGGGCCACCAGGGGGCCCAGGAGACAGGGGGCGCGCCCAGTAGGGGGGGGGCACCCTCCTGGACAGGGTGTGGGCCCCCTGGTGTATTACTTCCGCTCAATAATTCTTATTAATTCCAAAAATAGGTTTCGTGGAGTTTCAGGATTTTTGGAGCAGTGCAGAATAGGTTTCCAATGTTTGCTCCTTTTCCAGCCAGAATTCCAACTGCCGGCATTCCCCCTCTTCATGGTAAACCTTGTAAAATAAGAGAGAATAGCCATAAGTATTGAGACACAATGTGTAATAACAGCCATAATGCAATAAATATTGATATAGAAGCATGATGCAAAATGGACGTATCAGGGGAGGGGTTGCGCCCTCTCCTTCCTTCCCTTCTCCCTTCCCCTTCCTTCTATCCTACTCCTACTAGGAAAGGAGGAGTCCTACTCCCGGTGGGAGTAGGACTCCCCCCTTGGCGCGCCCTCCTCCTAGGCCGGCCACCTCCCCCTTGTTCCTTTATATACGGGGGCAGGGGCACCCCATAGACACAACAATTGATCATTGATCTCTTAGCCGTGTGCGGTGCCCCCCTCCACCATATTCTACCTCGGTAATATCGTAGCGGTGCTTAGGCGAAGCCCTGCGTTGGTAGCATCATCAACACCATCATCATGTCATCGTGCTGACGGAACTCTCCCGCAAAGCTCTGCTAGATCGGAGTTCGTGGGATGTTATCGAGCTGAACGTGTGCTGAACTCGGAGGTGCCGTACGTTTGGTACTTGGATTGGTCAGATCGTGAAGACGTACGACTACATCAACCGCGTTGTGCTAACGCTTCTGCTTTCGGTCTACGAGGGTACGTGGACACACTCTCCCCTCTCATTGCTATGCATCACCATGACCTTGCGTGTGCGTAGGAAATTTTTTGAAATTACTACGTTCCCCAACAGTGGCATCCGAGCCTAGGTTTTATGCGTTGATGTTATATGCACGAGTAGAACACAAGTGAGTTGTGGGTGATACAAGTCATACTGCTTACCAGCATGTCATACTTTGGTTCGGCGGTATTGTTGGATGAAGCGGCCCGGACTGACATTACGCGTACGCTTACGCGAGACTGGTTCTACCGACGTGCTTTGCACATAGGTGCTGGCGGGTGTCAGTTTCTCCAACTTTAGTTGAACCGAGTGTGGCTACGCCCGGTCCTTGAGAAGGTTAAAACAACACTAACTTGACGAACTATCGTTGTGGTTTTGATGCGTAGGTAAGAACGGTTCTTGCTCAGCCCGTAGCAGCCACATAAAACTTGCAACAACAAAGTAGAGGACGTCTAACTTGTTTTTGCAGGGCATGTTGTGATGTGATATGGTCAAGACGTGATGCTATATTTTATTGTATGAGATGATCATGTTTTGTAACCAAGTTATCGGCAACTGGCAGGAGCCATATGGTTGTCGCTTTATTGTATGCAATGCAATCGCCATGTAATTGCTTTACTTTATCACTAAGTGGTAGCGATAGTCGTAGAAGCAATAGTTGGCGACGACAACGATGCTATGATGGAGATCAAGGTGTCACGCCAGTGATGATGGTGATCATGATGGTGCTTCGGAGATGGAGATCACAAGCACAAAATGACGATGGCCATATCATATCACTTATATTGATTGCATGTGATGTTTATCCTTTATGCATCTTATTTTGCTTTGATTGATGGTAGCATTATAAGATGATCTCTCACTAAATTTCAAGGTATAAGTGTTCTCCCTGAGTATGCACCGTTGCAAAAGTTCTTTGTGCTGAGACACCACATGATGATTGGGTGTAATAGGCTCTACGTTCAAATACAACGGGTGCAAAACAGTTGCACACGCGGAATACTCAAGTTAAACTTGATGAGCCTAGCATATGCAGATATGGCCTCGGAACACTACAGACCGAAAGGTCGAGCGTGAATCATATAGTAGATATGATCAACATAGTGATGTTCACCATTGAAAACTACTCCATCTCACATGATGATCGGACATGGTTTAGTTGATTTGGATCACGTGATCACTTAGATGATTAGAGGGATGTCTATCTAAGTGGGAGTTCTTAAGTAATATGATTAATTGAACTTTAATTTATCATGAACTTAGTCCTGATAGTATTTTGCAAATAATGTTGTAGATCAATAGCTCGCGTTGTTGCTTCCTTATGTTTTATATGTGTTCCTAGAGAAAACTAAGTTGAAAGATGATAGTAGCAATGATGCGGACTGGGTCCGTGATCTGAGGTTTATCCACATTGCTGCACAGAAGAATTATGTCCTTGATGCACCGCTAGGTGACAGACCTATTACAGGAGCAGATGCAGACGTTATGAACGTTTGGCTAGCTCAATATGATGAGTACTTGATAGTTTAGTGCACCATGGTTAACGGTTTAGAATCGGGACTTCAAAGACGTTTTGAACGTCATGGACCATATGAGATGTTCCAGGAGTTGAAGTTAATATTTCAAGCAAATACCCAAGTTGAGAGATATGAAGTCTCCAACAAGCTAAAAATATGGAGGAGAATTTCTCAACTAGTGAGCATGTGCTTAGATTGTCTGGGTACTACAATCACTTGAATCAAGTGGGAGTTAATCTTCCAGATAAGGTAGTGATTGACAGAGTTCTCTAGTCACCATCACCAAGTTACTAGAACTTCGTGATGAACTATAGTATGCAAGGGATGACGAAAACGATTCCCGAGCTCTTCGTGATGTTGAAATCGACGAAGGTAGAAATCAAGAAAGAGCATCAAGTGTTGATGATTGACAAGACCACTAGTTTCAAGAAAAAGGCAAAGGGAAAGAAAGGGAACTTCAAGTAGAATGGCAAGCAAGTTGTCACTCCCGCGAAGAAGCCCAAAACTGGACCAAAACCTGAAACTAAGTGTTTCTACTGCAAAGAAAATGGTCACTGGAAGCGGAAATTCCCTGAATATTTGGTGGATAAGAAGGATGGCAGAGTGAACAGGGTATATTTGATATACAGGTTATTGATGTGTACCTTACTAGTGTTTATAATAGCCCCTGGGTATTTGATACTTGTTCGGTTGCTAAAAATTAGTAACTCGAAACAGGAGTTACAGAATAAACAGAGACTAGTTGAGGGTGAAGTGACGATGTGTTTTCGAAGTGGTTCCAAGATTGATATGATCATCATCGCACACTCCCTATACTTTCGGGATTAGTGTTGAACCTAAATAAATGTTATTTGGCGTTTGCGTTGAGCATGAATATGATTTGATCAAATACGGTTATTCATTTAAAGTCAGAGAATAATTGTTGTTCTGTTTACATGAATAAAACCTTCGATGGTCATACACCCAATGAAAAAAGTTTGTTGGATCTCGATCGTAGTGATACACATATTCATAATATTGATGCCAAAAGATGCAAAGTTGATAATGATAGTGCAACTTATTTGTGGCACTGCCATTTGGGTCATATCGGTGTAAAGCGCATAAAGAAACTCCATAAAGATGGATTTTCAGAATCACTTGGTTATGAATCATATGATGCTTGTGAACCGTGCCTTTTGGGCAAGATGGCTAAAACTCCGTTCTCCGGAACAATGGAACGAGCTACTGACTTGTTGGAAATAATACATACCGATGTATGCAATCCAATGAGTGTTGATGCTCGTGGCGAGTATCATTATTTTCTGACCTTCACAGATGATTGATACGTCTCCAACATATCTATAATTTTTTATTGTTCTATGCTATTATATTACCCCTTTTGGATGTTTATGGGCTTTATTTTACACATTTATATCATTTTTGGGACTAACCTACTAACCGGAGGCCCAGCCCGTATTGCTGTTTTTTTGCCTATTTCAGTATTTCGAAGAAAAGGAATATCAAACAGAGTCCAAACGGAATGAAACCTTAGGGAGTGTGATTTTTGGAACGAACGTGATCCAGAGGACTTGGAGTGCAAGTCAAGAAGCAGCTGAGGCGGCCACGAGAGGGTAGGGCGCCCCCCCTATAGGGCGCGCCCCCTGTCTCGTGGGCCCCTCGAGCGGCCACCGACGTACTTCTTCCTCCTATATAAGCCTATGTACCCCGAAAACATCCAGGGAGCCAACAAAACACAATTTCCACCGTCGTAACCTTCTGTATCCGTGAGATCCCATCTTGGAGCCTTCGCCGACGCTCTGCCGGAGGGGGAATCGACCACGGAGGGCTTCTACATCAACACCATAGCCCCTCCGATGAGTTGTGAGTAGTTTACCACAGACCTTTGGGTCCATAGTTATTAGCTAGATGGCTTCTTCTCTCTTTTTGGATCTCAATGCAATGTTCTCCCCATCTCTTGTGGATATCTATTCAATGTAAACTCTTTTTGCGGTGTGTTTGTCGAGATCCGATGAATTGTGGGTTTATGATCAAGTTTATCTATGAATAATATTTGAATCTCCTCTGAATTCTTTTATGTATGATTGAGTTATCTTTGCAAGTCTCTTCGAATTATCAGTTTGGTTTGGCCTACTAGATTGATCTTTCTTGCCATGGGAGAAGTGCTTAGCTTTGGGTTCAATCTTGCGGTGTCCTTACCTAGTGACAGAAAGGGTTGCAAGGCACGTATTGTATTATTGCCATCGAGGATAAAAAGATGGGGTTTATATCATATTGCATGAGTTTATCCCTCTACATCATGTCATCTTGCTTAATGCGTTACTCTGTTCTTTATGAACTTAGTACTCTAGATGCAGGCAGGAGTCGGTCGATGTGTGGAGTAATAGTAGTAGATGCAGGCAGGAGTCGGTCTACTTGTCGCGGACGTGATGCCTATATACATGATCATGCCTAGATAATCTCATAATTATTCGCTTTTCTATCAATTGCTCGACAGTAATTTGTTCACCCACCGTAATACTTATGCTATCTTGAGAGAAGCCTCTGGTGAAACCTATGGCCCCGGGTCTATCTCTTATCATATTTGCTTCCAATCTACTTTTATTTGCATCTTTACTTTTTGCATCTATATTATAAAATACCAAAAATATATTTATTTAATCTTACTATGTCTATTAGATCTCACTTTCGCAAGTGGCCGTGAAGGGATTGACAACCCCTTTATTGCGTTGGTTGCGAGTTCTTTGTTTGTTTGTGTAGGTGCGTGGGACTTTTGAGGAGCCTCCTACTGGATTGATACCTTGGTTCTCAAAAACTGAGGGAAATACTTACGCTACTATTGCTGCATCACCCTTTCCTCTTCAAGGAAAACCAACGCAAGCTCAAGACGTAGCAAGAAGGATTTCTGGCGCCGTTGCCGGGGAAGTCTTCGCTCAAGTCAAGATATACCAAGTACCCATCACAAACTCAACTCCCTCGCATTTACATTATTTGCCATTTGCCTCTCGTTTTCCTCTCCCCCACTTCACCCTTGTCGTTTTATTCGCGCTATCTTTCCCAATCTCCTCCTCTCTCTTTTCGCTTGCCTTTTTCTGCTTGCTTGTGTGTTGGATTACTTGTTGCCATGGCACAAGATAATACCAAATTGTGTGATTTCTCGAATACCAATAATAATGATTTCCTTAGTACTCCGATTGCTCCTCATAATGATGTTGAGTCTTGTGAAATCAATACTGCTTTGCTGAATCTTGTTATGAAAGATCAATTCGCCGGCCTTCCTAGTGAAGATGCTCTAAACAACTTTGTTGATTTATGTGATATGCAAAAAAAGAAAGATACGGATAACGATATTGTTAAATTGAAGTTATTTCCGTTTTCACTTAGAGATCGTGCTAAAGTTTGGTTTTTGTCTTTGCCTAAAAATAGTATTGATTCTTGGAACAAGTGCAAAGATGCTTTTATCTCTAAGTGTTTTCCTCCCGCTAAGATCGTCACTCTTAGGAATGATATTATGAATTTTAAACAACTTGATCATGAGCATGTTGCCCAATCTTGGGAAAGAATGAAATTGATGATTCGCAATTGCCCTACTCATGGTTTGAATTTATGGATGATCATACAAAAATTTTATGCCGGTTTTAACTTTGCTTCTAGAAATCTCTTAGATTCGGCCGCGGGAGGCACGTTTATGGAAATCATGTTAGGGGATGCTACAAAACTTCTTGATAATATTATGGCTAATTATTCTCAATGGCACACCAAAAGATCTTCTAGTAAAAAAGTGCATGCTATAGAAGAAATCAATGTTTTGAGTGGAAAGATGGATGAACTTATGAAATTGTTTGCTACTAAAAATACTCCTCTTGATCCCAATGATATGCCTTTGTCTACTTTGATTGAGAATAATAATGAATCTATGGATGTGAATTTTGTTGGTAGGAATAGTTTTAGAAACAATGCTTATAAGGGAAACTTTAATGCTAGACCGTTCCCTAGCAATTCCTCTAATAATTATGGAAATTCCTACAATAATTCTTATGGTAATTTTAATAATATGCCCTCTGATTTTGAGAATAGTGTGAAATAATTTATGATTTCTCAAAAGAATTTTAATGCTTTGCTTGAAGAAAAATTGCTCAAAGTTGATGATTTGGCTAGGAACGTTGATAGACTTTCGCTTGATGTTGATTCTCTTAAACTTAGATCTTCTCCTCCTAAGCATGATATCAATGAGTCTCTAAAAGGCATGAGAATTTCCATTGATGAGTGCAAGGAAAGAACCGCTAAATTGCGTGCTAAGAAAGATTGCTTTGTAAAGGCGTGTTCTTCTAGTTTCCATGAAAATAACGATGAAGATCTCAAAGTTATTGATGTGTCTCCTATTAGATCTTTGTTTTGAAATATGAATCTTGATAATTATAGGACTGATGATGAGTCAACTTTACCTAGAAGGCGCCCCAAGAATTCGGAGTTTTTAGATCTTGATGCTAAATTTGGTAAAAGTGGGATTGGAGAGGTCACGACTTTAAATAACATTGAACCCACTATCTCAGATTTCAAGGAATTTGATTATGATAATTGTTATTTAGAAGGTTGTATTTCCTTGTTGCAATCCGTTGTTAATTCTCCTCATGTTAATAGTCAAAATAAAGCTTTTACCAAACATACGTTGATGCCTTAATGCAATCTTATGATGAAAACCTTAATTTGGAAGTTTCTATACCTAGAAAACTTAATGATGAGTGGGAACCTACTATAAAGATTAGAATTAAAGATCGTGAGTGTTTTGCTTTGTGTGATTTGGGTGCTAGTGTTTCCACGATTCCGAAAACTTTATGTGATATTCTAGGTTTTCATGATCTTGATGATTGCTCTTTAAATTTGCATCTTGCGGATTCCACCATTAAAAAGCCAATCGGAAGGATCAATGATGTTCTCATTGTTGCAAATTGAAATTTTCTGCCCGTAGATTTTATCGTTCTTGATATAGATTGCAATCTTTCTTGCCCTATTATTCTTGGTAGACCTTTCATTAGAATGATTGGCGCGATTATTGATATGAAGGAAGGGAATATTAGATTCCAATTTCCATTAAAGAAAGGCATGGAGCACTTTCCAAGAAAGAAAGTCAAATTACCTTATGAATCTATCATGCGGGCTACTTATGAATTTAGTGCCAAAGATGGCACTACTTAGATCTATCTTCGCTTTTATGCCTAGCTAGGGGTGTTAAACGATAGCGCTAGTTGGGAGGCAACCCAATTTTATTTGTGTTTTTTGTTTTTGTTCCCGTTTAGTAATAAATCTTGCATCTACCTTCTATTTAGATGTGTTTTTATCTTTTAATTAGTGTTTGTGCCAAGTAGAACCTATAGGATAACCTATGATGATATTTGATTTGATTCTGCTGAAAAACAGAAACTTTGCGAACACGAATTTAGTTTTGTTAAATCACAGAAATGTTCTTTTGCGTTGATTCTATTTGCTGCTGATAAATAGACAAATTTTCCAGGACTTCCTATTTTGGTAGGATTTTTAGAGTTCCAGAAGTTTGCGTTAGTTACAGATTGCTACAGACTGTTCTGTTTTTGACAGATTCTGTTTTTCGTGTGTTGTTTGCTTATTTTGATGCATCTATGGCTAGTAAAATAGTTTATAAACCATAGAGAAGTTGGAATACAGTAGGTTTAACACCAAAATAAATAAGGGACATTTACATCTATGCCCCTAATTTGCGCCCACTCTCAGATTTACCCCTAATTTCAAAGCCTGCTCAAATTTGCCCCTCCGCCGTTAGGTGCACTTACAGAAATGCCCTTCTGTGCCGTTACCGTCCAGTCAAAGCTGGTCAAAGGGCATTGGCCGTCCTGAAAAAAATAGCAAAAAAGTTCTAAAAAATCTGAAAATTTGTGAGATCAAAGATACTCTGGTTCGCAAGGTGCATGCAAATTTTCGTGCTGTTTGGGCATTCCAGGAGCTCGTGTCAAAGGAAAAACAATAAATATGTAAGCCTCTGAACAGTAAATTCAAAAAAATAGCAAGAAAATTCAAAAAAATATGAAATTTTTTTGTCATCAAAGAGGCTATAGTCTACAAGCTGCGTGCAAATTTTTGTTGTGTTTCGACATTGGAGGGGCTTGTGGAGAAAAAAACAAAATTTGGCTCGAGAAAAAACTTGGGAAAAATGACTATTTTATTTTTTCTTGCTAGAGCTCCTCGCATGTCATTTGATCCCAAAAACTTCCAAGCACCTTGTGCACCCAAGCCTCTTTGATGCCAAATTTTTTCATATTTTTTTGAATTTTCTTGCTATTTTATTTCAAATTTACTATTCACAGGTGTGCATATTAAATGTTTTTCCTCGCCACGAGCTCCTGGGATGTCCAAATAGCACGAAAATTTGCACGCACCTTGCGCACATGAGTATCTTCAAACTCACAAAAATTTAGATTTTTGCTATTTTTCAGGACGGTCAAAGTTGTTTGACCGGACGGTAACGACGCAGAAGGGCATTTCTGTAAGGGCACCTAACAGCGGAGGGGCAAATCTGAGCAGGCTTTCGAATTCGGTGTATATCTGATTAGGTGGTTTGAGTTAGGGACAGAAATGCAAATGGCCCAATAAATAAAGAATGAGTTCATTACAGTACCTTATGTGGTGGTTTTGTTTTCTTTCGCTAACGGAGCTTATAAGATTTCCTGTTGAGTTTTGTGTTGTGAAGTTTTCAAGTTTTGGGTAATGCTTTGATGGACTATGGAATAAGCAGTGGCAAAAGCCTAAGATTGGGGATGCCCATGGCACCCCAAGATATTCAGGAATAGCCAAAAGCCTAAGCTTGGGGATGCCCCGGGAAGGCATCCCCTCTTTCGTCTTCGTTCATTGGTAACTTTACTTGGAGCTATATTTTTATTCGCCACATGATATGTGTTTTGCTTGGAGAGTCGTGTATTATATTAGTCTTTGCTTTTTAGTTTACCACAATCATACTTTCTGTACACACCTTTTGGGAGAAGCCCACTTGATTTAATTTGCTAGAATACTCTATGTGCTTCACTTATATCTTTTGAGCTTGATAGTTTTTGTTCTAGTGCTTCACTTATATCTTTTAGAGCACGGCGGTGACTTATTTTTGTAGAAATTGCTAGTCTCTCATGCTTCACTTATATTATTTTGAGAGTCTTTTAGAACAGCATGGTATTTGCTATGGTTATAAAATTGGTCCTAGAATGGTAGGCATCCAAGTTGGGTATAATAAAAACTATCATAGGAAGTGAATTGGATCCTATGATTAATTTGATACTTGATAATTGTTTTGAGATATGGAGGTAGTGATATTAAAAACATGCTAGTTGGGTGATTATGAATTTAAAGAAAGCTTGTGTTGAAGTTAGCAAGTCCCGTAGCATGCACGTATGGTTAAAGTTGTGTAACAAATTTGAAACATGAAGTGTACCTGGCTTGTGCATTCTAATGAGTGGCGGTCGGGGATGAGCGATGGTCTTCTCCTACTAATCTATCCCCCTAGGAGCATGCACGTAGTGCTTGATTTTTGATGACTTCTAAATTTTTGTAATAAGTATATGAGTTCTTTTGACTAATGTTGAGTCCATGGATTATACGCACTTTTACCTTTCCGCCATTGCTAGCCTCTTCGGTACCATGCATTGCCCTTTCTCACCTTGAGAGTTGGTGCAAACTTCACCGGTGCATCCAAACCCCGTGATACGATACGCTCTATCACACATAAACCTCCTTATATCTTCCTCAAAACAGCCACCATACCTACCTATTATGGCATTTCCATAGCCATTCCGAGATATATTGCCATGCAACTTTCCACCGTTCCATTCATCGTCATCATGACGTACATTACTTTTGTCATATTGCCATTGCATGATCATGTAGTTGACATCGTATTTGTGGCAAAGCCATCATGCATTATTTTTCATACATGTCACTCTTGATTCATTGCACCATCCTGGTACACCGCCGGAGGCATTCATATAGAGTCATATCTTGTTCTAGTTTCGAGTTGTAATTCATATGTTGTAATCAATGAAAGTGTGATGATCATCATTATTAGAGCATTGCCCAAAAAGAAAAAAAAGAAAAAAGGGAAAGGCCAAAAAAAGGCCCAAAAAAAGAAAATAAATAAAAAGGGCAATGTTACTATCTCTTTTTCCACACTTGTGCTTCAAAGTAGCATCTTGTTCTTCATGTAGTGAGTCTCATATATTGTGCTTCAAAGTAGCACCATGTTTTTCACATAGTGAGTCTCATAAGTTGTCTTTTTCATACTAGTGGGAATTTTTCATTATAGAACTTGGCTTGTATATTCCTACAATGGGCTTCCTTAAATGCCCTAGGTCTTCGTGAGCAAGCAAGTTGGATGCACACCCACTAGTTTTCTTTTGTTGAGCATTCATTTATAGCTCTAGTGCATCCGTTGCATGGCAATCCCTACTCCTCATGTTGACATCAATTGATGGGCATCTCCATAGCCCGTTGATTATCCTCGTCAATGTGAGACTTTCTCCTTTTTTGTCTTCTCCACACAATCCCCATCGTCATATTCTATTCCACCCATAGTGCTATATCCATGGCTCACGCTCATGTATTGCGTGAAGGTTGAAAAAGTTTGAGATTATTTAAGTATGAAACAATTGCTTGGCTTGTCATCAGGGGTATAGAAGTTGGGAACATCTTTGTGTGATGAAAATGAAGCATATCCTAACTATATGATTTTGTAGGGATGAACTTTCTTTTGCCATGTTATTCTGAGAAGACATGATTACTTTGATTAGTATGCTTGAACTGTTACTATTTCTTTTATCAATATGAACTTTTATTTTGAATCATTTGGATCTGAACATTCATGCCACAATAAAGAAAATTACATTGAGAATTATGCTAGGTAGCATTCCACATCAAAAATTCTGTTTTTATCATTTACCTACTCGAGGACGAGCAGGAATTAGGCTTGGGGATGCTTGATACGTCTCCAATGTATCTATAATTTTTGATTGTTCCATGCTATTATATTACCCCTTTTGGATGTTTATGGGCTTTATTTTACACATTTATATCATTTTTGGGACTAACCTACTAACCGAGGCCCAGCCCGTATTGCTGTTTTTTTGCCTATTTCCGTATTTCGAAGAAAAGGAATATCAAACGGAGTCCAGACGGAATGAAACCTTCGGAAGCGTGATTTTTGGAACGAACGTGATCCAGAGGACTTGGAGTGCAAGTCAAGAAGCAGCCGAGGCGGCCACGAGAGGGTAGGGCGCCCCCCTACAGGGCGCGCCCCCTGTCTCGTGGGCCCCTCGGGCGGCCACCGACGTACTTCTTCCTCCTATATAAGCCTACGTACCCCGAAAACATCCAGGGAGCCAACGAAACACAATTTCCACCGCCGTAACCTTATGTATCCGCGAGATCCCATCTTGGAGCCTTCACCAACGCTCTGCCGGAGGGGGAATCGACCATGGAGGGCTTCTACATCAACACCATAGCCCCTCCGATGAGTTGTGAGTAGTTTACCACAGACATTCGGGTCCATAGTTATTAGCTAGATGGCTTCTTCTCTCTTTTTGGATCTCAATACAATGTTCCCCCCTCTCTTGTGGAGATCTATTCGATGTAAACTCTTTTTGCGGTGTGTTTGTCAAGATCCGATGAATTGTGGGTTTATGATCAAGTTTATCTATGAATAATATTTGAATCTCCTCTGAATTCTTTTATGTATGATTGAGTTATCTTTGCAAGTCTCTTTGAATTATCAGTTTGGTTTGGCCTACTAGATTGATCTTTCTTGCCATGGGAGAAGTGCTTAGCTTTGGGATCAATCTTGCGGTGTCCTTACCTAGTGACAAAAAGGGTTGCAAGGCACGTATTGTATTATTGCCATCGAGGATAAAAAGATGGGGTTTATATCATATTGCATGAGTTTATCCCTCTACATCATGTCATCTTGCTTAATGCGTTACTCTGTTCTTTATGAACTTAATACTTTAGATGCAGGCAGGAGTTGGTCGATGTGTGGAGTAATAGTAGTAGATGCATGCAGGAGTTGGTCCACTTTTCGCGGACGTGATGCCTATATACATGATCATGCCTAGATAATCTCATAATTATTTGCTTTTCTATCAATTGCTCGACAGTAATTTGTTCACCCACCGTAATACTTATGCTATCTTGAGAGAAGCCTCTAGTGAAACCTATGGCCCCCGGGTCTATCTCTTATCATATTTGCTTCCAATCTACTTTTATTTGCATCTTTACTTTTTGCATCTATATTATAAAATACCAAAAATATATTTATCTTATCTTACTAGAGGTCCGCACCAGAGTGGTATGGTAATCCTATTCTAGAAGTCATGTTACTAGACCATGATAAACCTACGAACTATGAGGAAGCGATGATGAGCCCAGATTCCACGAAATGGTTTGAGGCCATGAAATCTGAGATGGGATCCATGCATGAGAACAAAGTGTGGACTTTGGTGGACTTGCCCGATGATCGGCAAGCCATAGAAAATAAATGGATCTTCAAGAGGAAGACGGACGTTGATAGTAGTGTTACTATCTACAAAGCTTGACTTGTCGCAAAAAGGTTTTCGACAAGTTCAAGGTGTCGACTACAATGAGATTTTCTCAACTGTAGCGATGCTTAAAGTCTGTCTGAATCATGTTAGCAATTGCCACATTTTATGAAATCTGGCAAATGGATGTCAAAACTGCATTCCTTAATGGTTTTCTTAAAGAAGAGTTGTATATGATGCAACCAGAAGGTTTTGTCAATCCTAAAGGTGCTAACAAAATGTGCAAGCTCCAGCGATCCATCTATGGACTGGTACAAGCATCTCGGAGTTGGAATATACGCCTTGAGAAGTTGATCAAAGCATATAGTTTTATACGGACTTGCAGTGAAGCCTGTACTTACAATAAAGTGAGTGGGAGCACTACAGCCTTTCTGATAAGTATATGTGAGTGACATACTGTTGATCAGAAATGATGTAGAATTTTTTTTGGAAAGCATAAAGGAGTGTTTGAAAGGGGTTCTTTAAAAGAAAGACCTCAGTAAAGCTACTTACATATTGAGCATCAAGATCTATTGAGATAGATCAAGACGCTTGATAAGATTTTCAATGAGTACATACCTTGACAAGATTTTGAAGTAGTTCAAAATATAATAGTCAAAGAAAGAGTTCTTGCCTGTGTTGCAAATGTGTGAAATTGAGTAAGACTCAAATCCCGACCACGCCAGAAAATAGAGAGAGAATGAAAGTCATTCCCTATGCCTCAGTCATAGGTTCTATAAAAGTATGCTATGCTGTGTACCAGACCTATTATATACCTTGCCCTGAGTTTGGCAAGGGAGTACAATTTTGATCTAAGAGTAGATCACTGGACAACGGTTAGGAATATCTTTAGTGAGGACTAAGGAAATATTTCTCAATTATGGAGGTGATAAAAGAGCCCGTCGTAAAGAGTTACATTGGTGCAAGCTTTTACACCGATCCAGATGACCCTAAATCTCAATCTGGATACATATTGAAAGTGGGAGCAATTAGCTAGAGTAGCTCAGTGCAGAGCATTGTAGACATAGAATATTTGCAAAATACATACGGCTCTGAATATGACAGACCCGTTGACTAAACTTCTCTCACGAGCAAAACATGATCATACCTTAGTACTCTTTGGGTGTTAATCACATAGCAATGTGAACTAGATTATTGACTCTAGTAAACCCTTTAGGTGTTGATCACATGAGGATGTGAACTATGGGTATTTGTCGTGGAATTGTCACGGCAGATGTCCTCTTGCAGGGACTTAGTCGTGAGGCCAACGCACCTATGCGGTAGTTTAAGAGGGGTTGATCGGGACGAGAGACGCAACACACAAGACAAGGAATTAGACAGCTTCAGGCCTCGGGAAACATCATCCGGAATAGCCCTACATGCTGTTTGAGGCTAGGTCTCATTATGCTCATCGAGAGTCGTCGCATCAGCCGGCTCCCCCTTTGTGTCTAGCCCTAGATATTGTTTCTTGTTCCTTGTCCCTCTTTGGGGTGCCCTGCCCCTCCTTATATAAGTTGAAGGGGCGGGTTACATGACTAGTCCTAATAGGATTAGAATTACTCAATTACAAGTGGAGTCCTAGTCTTGCTTCCTTTGTAAGGGAATATTCCTTACGCTTTCCTCTTAAGCCGGCCCACCAGAGTATAAGCCGGCCTGTTGGGCCTTGGGCCTTGTCATCCATCTAATCCGCCCGCCGGGTCTCCACTGAATTACAATGTCCATACGGGTCACATGTAAACCGCCATGTCCGGCCTGATCGCCAGTGAGTCGCCAAGCTCTAGCCGGGTCTCTAGTGATTCGCCAAGTCCGGCCGGGTTATACTTCCGGCCGGGTTACACCGCGAGGTATATCCCCGACATTAGCCCCCAAGTTTAGCTTGGATTTATCCATGGTAAACTTATGCTGCAAAATAAACACAAGAATTTGTGCTCCGGGTTAAGAATTCTTTTCAACCGGCACCTGAACATCCTTAAGTCCTTGTCATTTCCTTCTTCTAGAAAATCCGGGTCAATACACTAGCTTCACAATTAATTTGCTTGTAGAAGAAATATTGTAACCAAAGAATCCATTTGAGTTGGCTTCCAAGGCGCCGGCTTAAAAAATATAGGTCTTGAAATACTCATCTGATTTTCAACCGGCTTAAAGATGTAGATCTTGCCGAGTTATAATTTCCAAAATCTCTGGGTTATAAAAAACTGATGATGCCGAGTCATGACTGTTGTTGACACCGGGTCATGTAATTGATCTTCCTGATTTGCTCAAAGCTGAGAATTTTAAGATGTTCCTTCTTTATATGCATAATACCTGTAGCCCCCAAGTCTTAAGAGGAGAACATAGTGATAACTTAAGACTTGCTTCAATATAAGTGTTGCAACCTTTGAAGAAATCCGGGTTATTCATCTCAATCATTAGCCATAAACTGAATATTCCACATATGTAGCCCCCAAGTGTCGGGTTGTCATGCTTGCAGAAACCTGGGACTTGTAATTGCCTTATGCTCATAAAAACTTCAACCAGTGTAGCCCCCAAGGGCCGGCTCATTACAATGGGATGAGTCGGGTCTTCAATAAGTTGATTAAAAAATGACTTTTCATTAGCCCCCAAGTGCCATGGTGCATGCTGGCAGTGACATGGGACTTGCATATTTGATGTAATCTCAATTTAAATAATGTAGCCCCCAAGTGTCGGGTCGTAAGCCTGCAGCGACTCGGGACTATTCCTTCCATTGTAGAATAAATCATATCCATTGATAAAATAATAGCCATTGCGCCAAAGCGACTTTGAATACCTCATCTGTTGATAAGTAAATCCGGAGTTTAAATACCCGGCGGCTCTTGGCCGATGGCGATTTAATACGCCTCCATTGTAAGCCAGAATTTTTATAACCCGGCGGCTTATAGCCTTTGAGAAAATCAAAAATTGATAAACCTTTTGAGACACTAATTTCAATCTTTGATGATGGGCTTGAACGTAATCATTTATGTAAGTCATAGCTCTGTAAATCCTGCAGAGAGTTTAAATAACATATGCCCTGGCGACTTAACATCAAAAGCCAGGGCGGGTAACCACCCAAAATGTAGTCTTATCCTGCACACAAGTAGATCACAAGATCCCTATGATCCTTTGAATGATACCGCCAGTTTATGTGACCCGGACAGTGAAGTTTGATAACTCAACTCTGTAAGAGCCGGCACATATGATATTTGTGACAACTCAAATACTTGCGATTGTATAAAAACAGATAAAATTCTTGAGGCTTCTGATTCGAATATGATTAGTAAACCATTCCAAAGGGGTTAAGCTAAGATTCGAATACGATCATATAGCCCCAGTGGCTTTGGCGATGCCGATCAAGAGGGTATCGACAGCTATGTTCTCTTTGGTTCGAATACGACCTATGTTTGAACAGGAAGCCCCCAAATGACATTAAGAGTTGTTTAGCGACGCTGATTCGAATACGATCCATGTCGATTCCCAAAGGGGTTGAGCTATGATTCGGATATGATCAAGAAGCCCCCAAGTGGGTTCAGCAGTTTGCTAATCAAAAGGGTATCGACAGCTATGTTCTCTTTCCTTCGAATACGACCTATGTTTGAACAGGAAGCCCCCAAGTGACCATATAAATTTTGGCATTGCATCGATCAAGAGGGTACTGATAGCTATGCCCGATGAGCAGGAAGCCCCCAAGTGACCAGAATAAGATAAGCCGTAAGGCAGGATACCTATGTTTGAACCACGCATCATGGCAGCAAGTTCTTTTTGGCACCCTTTAATCTTTCTTAGAACTCGAACTTGTGAGAAATTAATTCTTTTTGAACCGGAAGTTTAAACCGGATTTGAAAGCTTCAAAACTTTGAGAGAGATAAATTTACCTTGAGCCGGATTTGAACCGGATTTGAGAGCTTCAAAACCTTGCGGTAAATAAATTTCCCTTGAACCAGTTTTTAAACCAGATATTAAGAGTGTCAGTGCTTTGTGGGAGAGAGATGTCTCTTGAACCGGATTTTAAACCGGAGTCCTTCTTTTTAAGCCGGAAATTTTCTAACGGCCTTTAAATTTTTCACCAATATAGCGATAGCCTCTGGAACCGGGTTACCTTCCCTCCAATGACCCGAAGTTCTTGAATCCATTGAAACCGGAAATTTTGCCGAGCCATACCATTGTAGCCCCCGAGTCTCAAGATGACTCAAAGAGTTGGCTTGAGATTCTCCATATTTGATCATAGCAGAAGGTGTATATCATTGGCGTTGATAACGCACTGCGAATCCACAGAAGGTTGAGGTGACTGCGGCGGGTTATAAATGATCCCGTATGAACCGTGTCAGCAACTCGGCCAATGGTTCTTTCCAACTGGTTGTTTGTGGTTAACCAAACCGTAGTGACGGCGACTTGTGCGTCTGCCCATTGAGTCATCCAGTGTAGACGGCGGCTGATAATACATGATAATTTACCTCCAATTTGTTGGAAGAAAACCGGGCTTCCCAAGTAGTGACTTGCTCATACTCAATAAACAGCTCATGCAAACAGGTGTGGCCCGGTGTGTTGATATAGACCAGGCCGCGAGAGACGGACGGTAAAGACGACTGCAACATCTGAGGCGGCACAGACAGATGAACCGGCCGCGGTGTTGTAAGCCGGTGCGGACGGGCAAGTTGTCCTCCTTGTTGTAAGCCGGCGTGGTCGCGAGAGACAGCCACGGCGTTGTAAGCCGGTGCGGGAGTCCGTTGAGTAACGACGACCACCTGTGTCAAAAGATGTTGGCGTGTCTCCATCTCCTCGGTATAATATCACTTTTTGTCATAAATAATTGCCCTGCATAAACAATATTGCAGACCAAGGCAAAGATAAACTTGTCTTTTGACAAAAACAACATGTGCTAATAAAACAAACTTGGATGGATATCACATGATTTGTTTGGACGACGGATGTTCCATTTATCACGACAAAGGTGGCTCAGGCAGACCAGCGATTCAATATAGTTCCGGCGGCTCAGGCAGACTGGCGACTTAATATAACCCCGGCGGCTCAAAGCGGCAAGGGCGGCTCAATGCGGCTCCGGCGGGTTGATGTAGATTAAGCTGTACGGGCGGCGACTTACGCACGTCCGTTCATCAGGTAGTGTGGCACGAACGAAACACTAGGCCAGAATGTTTGCCAATGTGCGCTCCGTACCCGCAGTATGACGCCTCACTTGTAATGAACAATTGTCTGCAAAATAATATTACATGTCCAAGTAATTGTTCTCAGACGAATTAACATGCTGATAAAATATAGAGGAAAGATATCACCTGATGCATCGGGATGGTCAATGATCTTTGCACGTCCATAATTTAACTGGGATACAGAGCCCAACAGCAACGTGAATGATGACTTAACCCACATCCACCCTTTTTTATCTCTCCTTTTGTTTTTCTTTGTCAATCGTCCAGCTACCCACCTTTCCTTTCTTCAGGCGGCAACCAGCATGCCTGGGGGCAGCGGCTCAGAGGCAAAACAAAGCAGGGGCAACTCGAGGCGCGGCAGCCTATAGGTGAGGCAGCAGGCGACTGCGGAGACGAGTCCGAACGGAGTAGCGGCTCAAGGCGGAGCCAAGGCGAGGTGAGGGGAGGCCGTGACTCGCGGCGGCTCATGCCAGTGGCGACTTTTAGGTAGGAACGGCGACTCAGCGTGGCAGCAACACGGGTCAATGGGGACGGAGGTAGCGCACTGGCGGCTTAAGACCGGGCCCGACAGAAGAGGAGCAAGGCCGCGGGCGTGGTCGGTAAGCCAGCGCGACTGGACGGCAGCAGCTGACTGCAGTGGTAAACCAGCGCGCGGGGAGAAGCAATACTGAGTCAAGGCGGCGATGAAGGCCGGACTGGCTCGGGCGACTCAACCATGCAGCTATGGGGGCGCTTGCGGGCAGGGCCTCAGCGGCTCAGAACGGTAGTAGTGACCCAGCACCATCTGGAGCGGGGCGACACGGCTGGCAGGTCGGCCAGTACAGGCGCCGCAGCGGCGATGGTGACCTCGGCAGAGGCTAGAGCTCTCCGACCACGGAGACTGAACCCGTGACTTAAACAGCTTCCAGGTCGTGGGGGTTTTGTTGGGGAACATTGCAGAAAACAAAATTTTTCCTACGGTTTCACCAAGATCCATCTATGAGTTCATCTAGAAACGAGTGATTAGATGCATCTACATACCTTGTAGATCGCGAGCGGAAGCGTTCAAAGAACGGGGATGATGTAGTCGAACACGACGTGATCCAAATAACCGGAGATCCTAGCACCGAACGGACGGCACCTCCGCGTTCAACACACGTACGAAACAGCCACGTCTCCTCCTTCTTGATCCAGCAAGGGGGGAGGAGAGGTTGAGGGAGATGGCACCAGCAGCAGCACGACGGCGTGGTGTTGATGGAGCTGCAGTACTCCGGCAGGGCTACGCCAAGCACTATGGAGGAGGAGGAGGTGTTGGAGAGGGAGAAGGAGGCAACCAAAGGCCAAGGTATGAAGTCCCTCCTTTCCCCCACTATATATAGGAGGGCCAAGGGGGGGTGGCCGGCCCTAGGAGATCCAATCTCCTAGGGGGGCGGCGGCCAAGGGGGGTTTCCCTCCCCCCCAAGGCACCTAGGAGGTGCCTTCCCCTCCTAGGACTCTTCCCCCTCAAACCCTAGGCGCATGGGCCTATGTGGGGCTGGTTCCCTTGGCCCATGTAGGCCAAGGCGCACCCCCTACAGCCCATGTGGCCCCCCGGGACAGGTGGACCCACCCGGTGGACCCCCGGGACCCTTCCGGTGGTCCCGGTACAATACCGATAACCCCGAAACTTGTCCCGATGCCCGAAACAGGACTTCCCATATATAAATCTTTACCTCCGGACCATTCCGGAACTCCTCGTGACGTCCGGGATCTCATCCGGGACTCCGAACAACATTCAGGTTACTGCATATACATATCCCTACAACCCTAGCGTCACTGAACCTTAAGTGTGTAGACCCTACGGGTTCGGGAGACATGTAGACATGATCGAGATCGCTCTTCGGTCAATAACCAACAGCGGGATCTGGATACCCATGTTGGCTCCCACATGCTCCATGATGATCTCATCGGATGAACCACGATGTCGAGGATTTAATCAACCCCGTATGCAATTCCCTTTGTCAATCGATATGTTACTTGCCCGAGATCCGATCGTCGGTATCCCAATACCTCGTTCAATCTCGTTACCAGCAAGTCACTTTACTCGTACCGTAATGCATGATCCCGTGACCAGACACTTGGTCGCTTTGAGCTCATTATGATGATGCATTACCGAGTGGGCCCAGTGATATCTCTCCGCCATACGGAGTGACAAATCCCAGTCTCGATCCGTGTCAACCCAACAGACACTTTCGGAGATACCTGTAATGCACCTTTATAGTCACCCAGTTACGTTGTGACGTTTGATACACCCAAAGCACTCCTACGGTATCCGGGAGTTACACGATCTCATGGTCAAAGGAAAAGATACTTGACATTAGAAAAGCTCTAGCAAACGAACTACACGATCTCACGCTATGCTTAGGATTGGGTCTTGTCCATCACATCATTATCCTAATGATGTGATCCCGTTATCAATGACATCCAATGTCCATAGCCAGGAAACCATGACTATCTATTGATCAACGAGCTAGTCAACTAGAGGCTTACTAGGGACATGTTGGTGTCTGTTATTCACACATGTATTACGATTTCCGGATAATACAATTATAGCATGAATAAAGACAATTATCATGAACAAAGAAATATCATAATAATGCTTTTATTATTGCCTCTAGGGCATATTTCCAACAGTCTCCCACTTGCACTAGAGTCAATAATCTAGTTACATTGTGATGAATCGAACACCCATGGAATTCTGGTGTTGATCATGTTTTGCTCTAGGGAGAGGTTTAGTCAACGGATCCGCTACATTCAGGTCCGTATGTACTTTACAAATATCTATGTCTCCATCTTGAACATTTTCACGAATGGAGTTGAAGCGACGCTTGATGTGCCTTGTCTTCTTGTGAAACCTGGGCTCCTTGGCAAGTGCAATAGCTCCAGTGTTGTCACAGAAGAGCTTGATCGGCCCCAACGCATTGGGTATGACTCCTAGGTCGGTGATGAACTCCTTTATCCAAATTGCTTCATGTGCTGCCTCCGAGGCTGCCATGTACTCCGCTTCACATGTAGATCCCGCCACGACGCTCTGCTTGCAACTGCACCAGCTTACTGCCCCACCATTCAAAATATACACGTATCCGGTTTGTGACTTAGAGTCATCCAGATCTGTGTCGAAGCTAGCATCGACGTAACCCTTTACGACGAGCTCTTCGTCACCTCCATAAACGAGAAACATTTCCTTAGTCCTTTTCAGGTACTTCAGGATATTCTTGACCGCTGTCTAGTGTTCCTTGCCGGGATTACTTTGGTACCTTCCTACCAAACTTACGGCAAGGTTTACATCAGGTCTGGTACACAACATGGCATACATAATAGAACCTATGGCTGAGGCATAGGGGATGACACTCATCTCTTCTATATCTTCTGCCGTGGTCGGACATTGAGCTGAGCTCAATTTCACACCTTGCAAAACAGGCAAGAACCCTTTCTTGGACTGATCCATTTTGAACTTCTTCAAAATCTTATCAAGATATGTGCTTTGTGAAAGACCTATGAGGCGTCTCGATCTATCCCCATAGATCTTGATGCCTAATATATAAGCAGCTTCTCCAAGGTCCTTCATTGAAAAACTCTTATTCAAGTAGGCCTTAATGCTGTCCAAAAGTTCTATATCATTTCCCATCAAAAGTATGTCATCTACATATAGTATGAGAAATGCTATAGAGCTCCCACTCACTTTCTTGTAAACACAGGCTTCTCCATAAGTCTGTGTAAACCCAAACGCTTTGATCATCTCATCAAAACGAATGTTCCAACTCCGAGATGCTTGCACCAGCCCATAAATCGAGCGTTGGAGCCTGCACACCTTGTCAGCATTTTTAGGATCGACAAAACCTTCCGGCTGCATTATATACAATTCTTCCTTAAGGAAACCATTAAGGAATGCCGTTTTGACCTCCATTTGCCAAATTTCATAATCATAATATGCGGCAATTGCTAACATGATTCGGACGGACTTCAGCTTCGCTACCGGTGAGAAAGTCTCATCGTAGTCAACCCCTTGAACTTGTCGATAACCCTTAGCGACAAGCCGAGCTTTATAGATGGTCACATTACCATCCGCGTCTGTCTTCTTCTTAAAGATCCATTTATTTTCTATGGCTCGCTGTTCTACGGGCAAGTCAGTCAAAGTCCATACTTCGTTTTCATACATGGATCCTATCTCGGATTTCATGGCTTCTAGCCATTTGTCGGAATCCGGGCCCGCCATCGCTTCTTCATAGTTCGAAGGTTCACTATTGTCTAACAACATGATTTCCAAGACAGGGTTGCCGTACCACTCTGGTGTGGAACGTGTCCTTGTGGACCTTCGAATTTCAGTAGGAGCTTGATCAGAAGTATCTTGATCATTATCATTAACTTCCTCTCTAGCCGGTGCAGGCACCTCAGGAACATTTTCTTGAGTTGCGCCATTTTCCGGTTCAGGAGGTAATACTTCATCAAGCTCTACTTTCCTCCCACTTACTTCTTTCGAGAGAAACTCTTTCTCTAGAAAGGACCCATTCTTGGCAACAAAGATCTTGCCTTCGGATCTGAGGTAGAAGATATACCCAACAGTTTCTTTAGGGTATCCTATGAAGACGCATTTTTCCAATTTGGGTTCGAGCTTTTCAGGTTGAAGTTTCCTGACATAAGCATCGCATCCCCAAACTTTTAGAAACGACAGCTTAGGTTTCTTCCCAAACCACAATTCATACGGTGTTATCTCAATGGATTTCGACGGTGCCCTATTTAAAGTGAATGCGGCAGTCTCTAAAGCATAGCCCCAAAAAGATAGTGGTAAATCGGCAAGAGACATCATAGATCGTACCATATCTAATAGAGTGCGATTACGACGTTCGGACACACCATTACGCTGAGGTGTTCCAGGAGGCGTGAGTTGTGAAACTATTCCACATTTTCTTAAGTGTGTACCAAACTCGTGACTCAAGTATTCTCCTCCACGATCTGATCGTAGAAACTTGATTTTCCTATCACGTTGATTCTCAACTTCACTCTGAAATTCCTTGAACTTTTCAAAGGTCTCAGACTTGTGTTTCATTAAGTAGACATACCCATATCTACTCAAGTCATCAGTGAGGGTGAGAACATAACGATAGCCACCGCGAGCCTCAACACTCATTGGACCGCACACATCAGTATGTATGATTTCCAATAAGTTGGTTGCTCGCTCCATTGTTCCTGAGAATGGAGTCTTGGTCATTTTACCCATGAGGCATGGTTCGCACGTGTCAAATGATTCGTAATCAAGAGACTCTAAAAGTCCATCAGCATGGAGCTTCTTCATGCGTTTGACACCTATGTGACCAAGGCGGCAGTGCCACAAGTATGTGGGACTATCACTATCAATCTTACATCTTTTGGTACTTACTCTATGAATATGTGTAGCATTACGCTCGAGATTCATAAAGAATAAACCATTCACCATCGGAGCATGACCATAAAACATATCTCTCATATAAATAGAACAACCATTATTCTCGGATTTAAATGAGTAGCCATCTCGAATTAAACGAGATCCTGATACAATGTTCATGCTCAAATTTGGCACAAAATAACAATTATTGAGGTTCAAAACTAATCCCGTAGGTAAATGTAGAGGTAGTGTGCCGACGGCGATCACATCGACCTTGGAACCATTCCCGACGCACATCGTCACCTCGTCCTTCGCCAGTCTCCGTTTATTCCGCAGCTCCTGCTGTGTGTTACAAATATGAGCAACGTCACTGGTATCAAATACCCAGGAGTCACTATGATTACTGGTAAGGTACACATCAATTACATGTATATCAAATATACCTTTGGTTTTGCCGGCCTTCTTGTCCGCTAAGTATTTGGGGCAGTTCCGCTTCCAGTGACCACTTTCCTTGCAATAAAAGCACTCAGTCTAGGGCTTGGGTCCATTCTTTGGCTTCTTCCCGGCAGCTTGCTTGCTGGGCGCGGCAACTACCTTGCCGTCCTTCTTGAAGTTCTTTTTACCCTTGCCCTTCTTGAACTTAGTGGTTTTATTGACCATCAACACTTGATGTTCCTTCTTGACTTCTACCTCTGTTGATTTCAGCATAGCAAATACTTCAGGAATGGTCTTTTCCATCCCCTGCATATTGAAGTTTATCACAAAGCTCTTGTAGCTTGGTGGAAGCGACTGGAGGATTCTGTCAATGACCGCATCATCCGGGAGATTAACTCCCAGCTGAGTCAAGCGGTTATGTAACCCAGACATAGTGAGTATGTGCTCACTGACAGAACTATTTTCCTCCATCTTACAGCTGAAGAATTTGTCGGAGACTTCATATCTCTCGACCCGGGCATGAGCTTGGAAAACCATTTTCAGCTCTTCGAACATCTCATATGCTCCATGTCTCTCAAAACGCTTTTGGAGCCCCGGCTCTAAGCTGTAAAGCATGCCGCACTGAACGAGGGAGTAGTCATCGGAACGTGCCTGCCAAGCGTTCATAACGTCTTGTTCTGCAGGGAGGACAGGTGCGTCACCCAGCGGTGCTTGTAGGACATAATCTTTCTTGGCAGCTATGAGGATGATCCTTCGGTTCCGGACCCAGTCCGTATAGTTGCTGCCATCGTCTTTTAGCTTGGTTTTCTCTAGGAACGCGTTGAAGTTGAGGACTACGTTGGCCATTTGATCTACAAGACATATTGTAAAATATTTAGACTAAGTTCATGATAATTAAGTTCATCTAATCAAATTATAATGAACTCCCACTCAGATTTGACATCCCTTTGGTCATCTAAGTGTTACACGATCCGAGTCGACTAGGCCGTGTCCGATCATCACGTGAGACGGACTAGTCATCATCGGTGAACATTCTCATGTTGATCGTATCTTCCATACGACTCGTGTTCGACCTTTCAGTCTCCGTGTTCCGAGGCCATGTCTGTACATGCTAGGCTCGTCAAGTTAACCCTAAGTGTTTTCACTGTGTAAAACTGTCTTACACCCGTTGTATGTGAACGTAAGGATCTATCACACCCGATCATCACGTGGTGCTTTGAAACGACGAACTTTAGCAACGGTGCACAGTTAGGGGAGAACACTTCTTGAAATTGTTGTAAGGGATCATCTTATTTACTACCTTCGTCCTAAGTAAACAAGATGCATAAAACATAATAAACATCACATGCAATTATATAAAGTAGTGACATGATATGGCCAATATCATATAGCTCCTTTGATCTTCATCTTCGGGGCTCCATGATCATCTTGTCACCGGCATGACACCATGATCTCCATCATCATGATCTCCATCATCGTGTCTTCATGAAGTTGTCACACCAACGACTACTTCTACTTCTATGACTAACGCGTTTAGTAATAAAGTAAAGTAGTTTACATGGCGTTCTTCAATGACACGCAGGTCATACAAAAAATAAAGACAACTCCTATGGCTCCTGCCGGTTGTCATACTCATCGACATGCAAGTCGTGATTCCTATTACAATAGCATGAACATCTCATACATGACATATAGATCATTCATCATTCATCACAACTTTGGCCATATCATATCACAAAGCACTTGCTGCAAAAACAAGTTAGACGTTCTCTAATTGTTGTTGCAAGTTTTACGTGGCTGAAGTAGGGTTCTAGCAAGAACGTTTTCTTACCTACGTGAAAGCCACAACGTGATTTGTCAACTTCTATTTACCCTTCATAAGGACCCTTTTCATCGAATCCGCTTCAACTAAAGTAGGAGAGACAGACACCCGCCAGCCACCTTATGCAACTAGTGCATGTTAGTCGGTGGAACCGGTCTCACGTAAGCGTACGTGTAAGGTTGGTCCAGGCCGCTTCATCCCACAATACCGCTGAAGCAAGATAAGACTAGTAGCGGCAAGAAAGTTGACAAATCTACGCCCACAACAAATTATGTTCTACTCGTGCAAGAAGAACTACGCATAGACCTAGCTCATGATGCCACTGTTGGGGAACGTTGCAGAAAACAAAAATTTTCCTACGGTTTCACCAAGATCCATCTATGAGTTCATCTAGAAACGAGTGATTAGATGCATCTACATACCTTGTAGATCGCGAGCGGAAGCGTTCAAAGAACGGGGATGATGTAGTCGAACACGACGTGATCCAAATCACCGGAGATCCTAGCACCGAACGGACGGCACCTCCGCGTTCAACACACGTACGAAACAGCCACGTCTCCTCCTTCTTGATCCAGCAAGGGGGGAGGAGAGGTTGAGGGAGATGGCACCAGCAGCAGCACGACGGCGTGGTGTTGATGGAGCTGCAGTACTCCGGCAGGGCTACGCCAAGCACTATGGAGGAGGAGGAGGTGTTGGAGAGGGAGAAGGAGGCAACCAAAGGCCAAGGTATGAAGTCCCTCCTTTCCCCCACTATATATAGGAGGGCCAAGGGGGGGTGGCCGGCCCTAGGAGATCCAATCTCCTAGGGGGGCGGCGGCCAAGGGGGGTTTCCCTCCCCCCCAAGGCACCTAGGAGGTGCCTTCCCCTCCTAGGACTCTTCCCCCTCAAACCCTAGGCGCATGGGCCTATGTGGGGCTGGTGCCCTTGGCCCATGTAGGCCAAGGCGCACCCCCTACAGCCCATGTGGCCCCCCGGGACAGGTGGACCCACCCGGTGGACCCCCGGGACCCTTCCGGTGGTCCCGGTACAATACCGATAACCCCGAAACTTGTCCCGATGCCCGAAACAGGACTTCCCATATATAAATCTTTACCTCCGGACCATTCCGGAACTCCTCGTGACGTCCGAGATCTCATCCGGGACTCCGAACAACATTCAGGTTACTGCATATACATATCCCTACAACCCTAGCGTCACTGAACCTTAAGTGTGTAGACCCTACGGGTTCGGGAGACATGTAGACATGACCGAGATCGCTCTCCGGTCAATAACCAACAGCGGGATCTGGATACCCATGTTGGCTCCCACATGCTCCACGATGATCTCATCGGATGAACCACGATGTCGAGGATTTAATCAACCCCGTATGCAATTCCCTTTGTCAATCGATATGTTACTTGCCCGAGATCCGATCGTCGGTATCCCAATACCTCGTTCAATCTCGTTACCGGCAAGTCACTTTACTCGTACCGTAATGCATGATCCCGTGACCAGACACTTGGTCGCTTTGAGCTCATTATGATGATGCATTACCGAGTGGGCCCAGTGATATCTCTCCGCCATACGGAGTGACAAATCCCAGTCTCGATCCGTGTCAACCCAACAGACACTTTCGGAGATACCTGTAATGCACCTTTATAGTCACCCAGTTACGTTGTGACGTTTGATACACCCAAAGCACTCCTACGGTATCCGGGAGTTACACGATCTCATGGTCAAAGGAAAAGATACTTGACATTAGAAAAGCTCTAGCAAACGAATTACACGATCTCACGCTATGCTTAGGATTGGGTCTTGTCCATCACATCATTATCCTAATGATGTGATCCCGTTATCAATGACATCCAATGTCCATAGCCAGGAAACCATGACTATTTATTGATCAACGAGCTAGTCAACTAGAGGCTTACTAGGGACATGTTGGTGTCTGTTATTCACACATGTATTACGATTTCCGGATAATACAATTATAGCATGAATAAAGACAATTATCATGAACAAAGAAATATAATAATAATGCTTTTATTATTGCCTCTAGGGCATATTTCCAACAGGTTTCTGGATCTATTTTTTTTTCTTTCTTGGGATCCACATGTTAGTAGTAACTTTTCTTCCCTTGAATCTTGAATTGGCTTCTTGTAACTTCCTTGTGTGTCCGTAGCAATCGGAATTTAAGAAATCTTATCTTGTGGACTCCTTCACGGGACGGAGTACCAACAGTACTCATTTGATTGATATGAGCTTGCTACTTGATCTGCAAACTTTGGCTCAACTCGAATCCGAACGGGTGGCCTAAGTAAATCCGGTTCCGAGTCATGGACTGCTTTGCTGCTGATTGGACTTCGATCTCGTTTTTAACTTTGACCGCAACTGATGTTGTCCATATGTGTGACCCTCTGACAGGGCTAAATTTCCTTATTGGGTGTTTTCAATCCGGTCTTGCCGGATCATCAGACCGCAGCGGTGCGCACCATGCAACCCTAATTTCCCTTCAACTCAAATCTTGTACTCCTAGATCAAAAGTAAATCATGCGTGATCATCTCATACCGGTTCTTCTTCATCCGGAAAATTGCGAGCTCCTCGATCCCTAGGAAAAATCCCTCCAAGAACTCAACACCACCGTGCCCGGGCCCCACGGTGGGTGCCAACTGTCGTAGAATTGTCACGGCAGATGTCCTTAGTGCCAGGACTTAGTCGCGAGGCCAACGCATCTATGCGGTAGCTTGAGAGGGGTTGGGTGGATTCGAGAGACGCAACATAAGACATGGATTTAGACAGCTTCGGGCCCCGGGAAACATCATCCGGTAATAACCCTACATGCTGTTTGTGGCTAGGTCTCATTATGATCATGAGGGAGTCGCCGCATAAGCCGACTCCCCCTTTGTGTCTAGCCCTAGCTATTGTTTCTTGTCGCCTGTCCCCCTTTGGGGAGCCCTGCCTCTCCTTATATAAGTTGAAGGGACAGGTTACATGTGGAGTCCTAGTAGGACTAGTACTAGTCTATCTTTTCTTACAAGTTGAATACAAGTCCGGGACTTGCTTCCTCGTAAAGGAAATATTCGTCATCCCTTTCCTCTTAAGCCGGCCCACCATAACATGAGCCGGTCTTCTGGGCTTTGGGCCTAGTCTTCTATCTGACCCGCCGTCGGGGTCATCCGTGAGTCATCAGGCTCGTGAGTCGTCTGACCAGTGAGCCGCCAGACCCGTGAGTCGCCAGTCCTCCGGCGGGTCATCGGTGAAGCGCCAAGTCCGGCCGGGTCATACTTCCGGCCGGGTTATACCGCGGGATATATCCCCCACTGTCGTGGAATTGTCACGGCAGATGTCCTTAGTGCGAGGACTTAGTCACGAGGCCAACGCATCTATGCGGTAGCTTGAGAGGGGTTGGGTGGATTCGAGATATGCAACATAAGACAAGGATTTAGACAGCTTCGGGCCCTGGGAAACATCATCCGGTAATAACCCTACATGCTGTTTGTGGCTAGGTCTCATTATGATCATGAGGGAGTCGTCGCATAAGCCGGCTCCCCCTTTGTGTCTAGCCCTAGCTATTGTTTCTTGTCGCCTATCCCCCTTTGGGGAGCCCTGCCCCTCCTTATATAAGTTGAAGGGACGGGTTACATGTGGAGTCCTAGTAGGACTAGTACTAGTCTATCTTTTCTTACAAGTTGAATACAAGTCCGGGTCTTGCTTCCTCATAAAGGAAATATTCGTCATCCCTTTCCTCTTAAGCCGGCCCACCATAACATGAGCCGGTCTTCTGGGCTTTGGGCCTAGTCTTCTATCTGACCCGCCGTCGGGGTCATCCGTGAGTCATCAGGCTCGTGAGTCGTCTGACCAGTGAGCCGCCAGACCCGCGAGTCGCCAGTCCTCCGGCGGGTCATCGGTGAAGCGCCAAGTCCGGACGGGTCATACTTCCGGCCGGGTTATACCGCGGGGTATATTCCCGACATTAGCCCCCAGTTTAATTTGGATTTATCCATGTTAAACTGATCCTGTAAAACAAACACAAGATTGGGGTTAAAAATTCGTGTACGCCGGCACTTGATCATCCTTAAGTCTTTGTCATCTCCTTCTTGATATGTATCAATAATCTCATAGCAAATCTCTTTAGCAGATATTTTCAAATTTTGCCAATGCAAAAAATCCGAATACTTCCTTTGAAAAATCCAGGTCAACAAGCCAGCTTCAGAGTCAATTTGCTGACATTGGTCTCTTGTTGAGAAATATTGTAAGAGATAATCCACTTGAGTCGGCTTTCAATGCTTTGACTTGAAAAAAATATTGGTCTTCAAATATTCAACTTATATTCAACCGGCTTAAAGATATAAAACTTGCCGGGTTATAAATAGATGATGCCGAGTCATAATTGTCGCCGACGCCGGTTTATGATTTTTGCAGACACCGGGTCAATCTGATTTACTCAAACTGAGAATTTGAAGATATTTCTCCCTTATATCCATATTACCTGTAGCCCCCAAGGGCCGGTTTAATCAGCATGAATAAGCCGGGACTTATCACCATGGCTTTAAATAAAATCCAGTTGTGTAGCCCCCATGAGTCGGCTATAGTCATAGTAGTGTAGCCGGGTCATCCTAGAATTGTCTTCAGCAAAGAGCAATATGCATTAGCCCCCAAGTGTCGGGTCATTATGTAATAATGATCAGGGACTTTGTAAATATGATGACGTAAATTTGAGCAGTGATGTGTAGCCCCCAAGGGCTGGCTCATTACAATGGGATGAGTTGGGTCTTCAATAAGGCCGATAAAAATGACTTTGCATTAGCCCCCAAGTGTCATGGTGCATGCTTGCAGCGACATGAGACTTGCATATTTGATGTAACCTCAACTTGAATAATGTAGCCCCCAAGTGCCGGGTCGTAATCCTGCAGCGACTCGGGACTATTTCCTCCATTGTAAAATAAATCATGCCCATTGATAAAGATAATAGCCGTTGCGCTAAAGCGACTTTGAAAACCTCAATCATAATACTGGTTATTGATAATCATAATAGAAATCCAGCCATGTTGGCTATTCAAGATCTGAATAATATAATCCGGCATGAAAACCTCAATCATTCAATATCATCATGAAAATCCAGCCAGTTTTGGCTATTAAAGATCTGAATACCTCATCGGTTGACAAGTAAAACTGGAGTTTAAATACCCGACAACTCTTGGCCGATGGCGATTTAATACGCCTCCATTGTAAGCTGGAATTTTTATAACCCGGCGGCTTATAGCCTTTGAGAAAAATCCAGAATGGATAATCATTTTGAAGCATCAAATCTGGTAATGAGCTTGAACTTAATCATTTATATGTCATAGTTCCGCAAATCCTGCATAGAGTTTAAACAACATATGCCCTGGCGACTTAACGTCAAAAGCCAGGGCGGGTAACCACCCAAATGTAGTCTTACCCTGCACACAAGTAAATCACAAGAACCCTTGGCGGTTTACCGCAGGGCGGGTCATATAAAAAACCCGAAAAGAATCATAAATAGACAAGCCGGTTATCAATCATGATGTTAAGACACAATTGATGTTATCATACTTATGATCCTTTGGATGATACCACCGGTTTACGTGACCCGGAGGGTGAAGTTGATAACTCAACCCTGTAAAAGCCGGCACATATGATATTTGTGACAACTCAAATACTTGTGATTGTATAAAAACAGATAAATTTTTTTGAGGCTTCTGATTCGAATACGATCAGTAAACCGTTCCAAAGGGGTTAAGCTAAGATCCAAATACGATCATATAGCCCCCAGTGGCGTTGGCGTTGCCGATCAAAGTGGGTATAGACAGCTATGTTCTCTTTGGTTCGAATACGACCTATGTTTGAACAGGAAGCCCCCAAATGACCTTAAGAGTTGTTTAGCGACGCTGATTCGAATACGATCCACGTCGATTCCCAAAGGGGTTGAGCTATGATTCGGATAGGATCAAGAAGCCCCCAAGTAGGTTCAGCAGTTTGCCAATCAAAAGGGTTTCGACAGCTATGTTCTCTTTGGTTCAAATACGACCTATGTTTGAACAGGAAGACCCCAAGTGATCATATAAGTTTTGGCATTGCGCCGATCAAGAGGTTACTGATAGCTATGCTCGATGAGCAGGAAGCCCCCAAGTGATCATATTAAGATAAGCCGTAAGGTAGGATACCCAAGTTTGAACCGCGCATCATGGCAGCAAATTCTTTGGCAACCTTTAATTTTTCTGAGAACCCAAACTTGCGAGAGATTAATTCTTTTTGAACCGAAAGTTTTAAACCGGATGTGAAAGCTTCAAAACTTTGTGACAGATAAATTTACCTTGAGCCGGATTTGAACCGGATTTGAGAGCTTCAAAGCCTTGTGGAAGAGAGATGTCTCTTGAACCGGATTTTAAACCGGAAATCCTTCTTTTTAAACCAGAAATTTTCTGACGGCCTTTAAATTTTTCACCAATATAGCGGTAGCCTCCGGAACCGGGTTACCTTCCCTCCAATGACCCGGAGTTCTTGAATTCACTAACACCGGCCAATTTCGCCGAGTCATGTCATTGTAGCCCGCGAGTCTCAAGACGACTCGAGGAGTTGGCTTGAGATTCTCCATATTGGACCAGAGCAGAAGGTGTATATCATCAGTGCATTGATAGCGCGATGTGAACCCACAGAAGGTTGAAGTGACTGCGGCGGGTTATAAATGATCCCGTATGAGCCGTGTCAGCAACTCGGCCAATGGTTCCTTCCAACTGGTTGTTCGAAGTTAACCAAACTGTAGTGGCGGCGACTCGTGTGCCTGCCCATTGAACCATCCAGTGCAGACGACGGCTGATAATATATGCTAATTTGCCTCCTGTTTGTTGGAAGAAAACCGGGCTTCCCAAGTAGTAACTTGCTCATAATCAATAAACAACTCATCCAGACA
This sequence comes from Triticum aestivum, assembly GCF_018294505.1. NCBI lineage: Eukaryota > Viridiplantae > Streptophyta > Magnoliopsida > Poales > Poaceae > Triticum > Triticum aestivum. The sequence continues at coordinate 131,716,888 of NC_057807.1, read as the reverse complement.
AGTGCGGCCTGGTATGTTGATGTAGACCAGGCCGCGAGAGACAGACGGTAAAGACGAGGCAGCACAGACAGATGAGTCGGCCGTGGCATTGTAAGCCGGTGCGGACGGGTGAGTTGTCCTCCTTGTTGTAAGCCGCATGGTCGCGAGAGACGGCCACGGCGTTGTAAGCAGGCACGGTTGCGAGAGACGGCCACATCGTTATAAGCCGGTGCAGTCACGAGAGACTGCCAGGGCGTTGTAAGCGGGAGTCTGTTGAATAACGACGCCCACCTATGCCAAATAATGTTTGGCGTGTCTCCATCTCCGCGATATAATACCACTTTGTGAGAAATAATTTTCCTGCATATAAAATACAATAGGGCAAAGTAGCTTTGCTCGGATGAATTAATATGTGCTTAAAAATAAGGTAAATAGCACCTGGTTTTTGTCGAAGGTCGATCCAGTTGTGATAACAAGGCGACCATAAAATCAGTCGGTAGGTACAGTCAGCTGCGGCATTGCGAATGGTGCAGACGAAAAAATCAATCACAAGTGCAGTAAGCCGTTCGGACGGCGAGTCAATCGCGGTCTCGGTCCCGGTTAGTTGATGTAAACCGGGTTACAAGGACGGCGACTTGCACACGTTCGTTCACCGGGTATTATGGCACGGACGAAACGCCGGTACAAGAACATTGCTAGTGCGCTCCATATCCGCAGTATAACACCTCATATGAGGTGAACAATTGTCCTGCATAAAAAGTATCGCAAGCCAGAATATTTGTTCTTCGACAAAAACAAAAGGTGCTAATAAAATATACTTTTAGATGGATATCACCTGATTTTGTTTGGACGACTGAGGATCCATAAGTAGCACCCGTAGATAACTTTTTCAACCGGCTCACATTCCAACCAGGCCCTTTTCCTTTATTTCTGTCCCTGCATAAGCAGATGGCCGAAGCAGACCACAAGGGCGGCTCAACCGTGAAAACCGAGCTCGTGTCAGATCTATCTCCGGGCCGTGTGTTGTTTTTCCTCTCTTTTATAGCAGAACATCTGTACTACCAGTAGTACTTAATACTGCAGTAGTAGTAGCCGGCGGCTCAGCGCAGGAGCACAAGACCAGCTGTGGCGCGACAGAACCAGCGGCGGCAGTGCAAACCGGCCTGTTGCGGAGGAGTGTGACTCGCAGCAGAAAGGCGGCGTCTTCGTACGAGCGCAGTCGCGGCGGCTTGAGGCGGTTGCAGCGGCTCAACGGGCTTGAGGGCGGAATCCACTTCCGAGTCATTGACTCTCTTTTTTTAGCAGATCAGATAAAACAATCCCCAACCGGCCGCCGGCTTCCGTCCACAGGTGGAATAAAGCATCAGAATTAGATCAGGATTAGTACTAATCACATGAGATCACTTTTGATCACGTGCGGTACTACTTGACGTAGTGTTTTTCCTTCAATCGTTGCTCCATACTTGTGAGGGCGGCAGCAACAGCGTACATTGACGCGCCTCGGGGCTTGATGCACGAGTACACAACCATACGTACGAGCGTCAGGATGGATACGCGTGCACGTTGTACCATTGGTGACCCGACGATTTGATAAATTGACGCAGCAGCGAAGATCGATTTTCTTTTGGCCTCGTTGTATTGCAGATCATGTCGATGGTGCGCAAACGCAACCCTAATTTCCCTCGATCTCAGTATTGCATATGCCGGCTCTGAAGACATGTTTCCAGTCACAAAACAATGAATTTCCGGCTCTTCCTCATCTGACGAACTCGCGAGATCCTCGATCCCTAGGAGAAATCCCTCCAAGAACTCAACACCACCGTGCGCAGCCCCACGATGGGCGCCAACTGTCGTGGAATTGTCACGGCAGATGTCCTTTTACAGGGACTTTAGTCGTGAGGCCAACACACCTATGCGGTAGCTTGAGAGGGGTTGATCGGGACGAGAGACGCAACACACAAGACAAGGATTTAGATAGCTTCGGGCCCCGGGAAACATCATCCGGAATAGCCCTACATGCTGTTTGAGGCTAGGTCTCATTATGCTCATCGAGAGTCGCCGCATCAGCCGGCTCCCCCTTTGTGTCTAGCCCTAGATATTGTTTCTTGTTCCTTGTCCCTCTTTGGGGTGCCCTGCCCCTCCTTATATAAGTTGAAGGGGCGGGTTACATGACTAGTCCTAATAGGATTAGAATTACTCAATTACAAGTGGAGTCCTAGTCTTGCTTCCTTTGTAAGGGAATATTCCTTGCGCTTTCCTCTTAAGCCGGCCCACCAGAGTATAAGCCGGCCTGTTGGGCCTTGAGCCTTGTCGTCCGTCTAATCTGCCCGCCGGGTCTCCAGTGAATTACAATGTCCAGACGGGTCACATGTAAACCGCCATGTTTGGGCGGATCGCCAAGCTCTAGCCGGGTCTCTGGTGAGTCGCCAAGTCCGGCCGGGTTATACTTCCGGCCGGGTTACACCGCAGGGTATATCCCTGACAGTATTAATCACATACAGATGTGAACATTGGTGTTAAATCACATGGCGATGTGAACTAGATTATTGACTCTAGTGCAAGTGGAAGACTGAAGGAAATATGCCCTAGAGGCAATAATAAAGTTATTATTTTTTCCTTATATCATGATAAATGTTTCTTATTCATGCTAGAATTGTATTAACCGGAAACATAATACATGTGTGAATACATAGACAAACATAGTGTCACTAGTATGCCTCTACTTGACTAGCTCGTTGATCAAAGATGGTTGTGTTTCCTGACCATAGACATGAGTTGTAATTTGATTAACGAGATCACATTATTAGGAGAATGATGTGATTGACTTGACCAATTCCGTTAGCTTAGCACTTGATCGTTTAGTATGTTGCTATTGCTTTCTTCATGACTTATACATGTTCCTACAACTATGAGATTATGCAACTTCCGTTTACTGGAGGAACACTTTTGTGTGCTACCAAATGTCACAATGTAACTGGGTGATTATAAAGGAGCTCTACAGGTGTCTCCAAAGGTACATGTTGAGTTGGCGTATTTCAAGATTAGGTTTTGTCACTTCGATTGTCGGAGAGGTATCTCTGGGCCCTCTCGGTAATGCACATCACTATAAGCCTTGCAAGCAATGTGACTAATGAGTTAGTTGCGGGATGATGCATTACATAACGAGTAAAGAGACTTGCTGGTAACAAGATTAAACTAGGTATTGAGATACCGACGATCGAATCTCGGGCAAGTAACATACCGATGACAAAGGGAACAACATATGTTATTATGCAGTTTGACCGATAAAGATCTTCATAGAATATGTGGGAGCCAATATGATCATCTAGGTTCCGCTATTGGTTATTGACCGGAGATGTGTCTCGGTCATGTCTACACAGTTCTCGAACCCGTAGGGTCCGCACGCTTAAAGTTCGGTGACGATTTATATTATGAGTTATGTGTTTTGATGTACCAAAGGTAGTTCGGAGTCCCGGATGAGATCGAGGACATGACGAGGAGTCTCGAAATGGTCGAGATGTAGAGATCGATATATTGGACGACTATATTCGGACATCGGAAAGGTTCCGAGTGATTCGGGTATTTATCGGAGTACCGGAGAGTTACGGGAATTCGCCAGGGAGAAGTATTGGGCCTTATTGGGCCATACGGGAAAGAGAGAGGGGCTGCCTAGGGCAGGCCCCTCCCAAGGCCTAGTCTGAATTGGACTAGGGGGAGGGGCTGCGCCCCTCCTTCCTTCCCTGCTCCCTTCCCCTTCCTTCTCTCCTACTCCTACTAGGAAAGGAGGAGTCCTACTCCCGGTGGGAGTAGGACTCCCCCCTTAGCGCGCCCTCCTCCTAGGCCGGCCGCCTCCCCCTTGCTCCTTTATATACGGGGGCAGGGGGCACCCCATAGACACAACAATTGATCATTGATCTCTTAGCCGTGTGCGGTGCCCCCCTCCACCATATTCCACCTCGATAATATCGTAGCGGTGCTTAGGCGAAGCCCTGCGTCGGTACCATCATCAACACCGTCATCACGCCGTCGTGCTGACGGAACTCTCCCGCAAAGCTCTGCTGGATCGGAGTTCGTGGGATGTCATCGAGCTGAACGTGTGCTGAACTCGGAGGTGCCGTACGTTCGGTACTTGGATCGGTCGGATCGTGAAGACGTACGACTACATCAACCGCGTTGTGCTAACACTTCCGCTTTCGGTCTACGAGGGTACATGGACACACTTTCCCCTCTTGTTGCTATGCATCACCATGATCTTGTGTGTGTGTAGGATTTTTTTTGAAATTACTACGTTTCCCAACACTTAGCATGAGTTGTTGGTGCACATAGGTGAGCCTAGTTGATTTAACTTTTGTGCTTGACAAATTAAACGCTAGTTTTATTCCGCATTTGTTCAAGCCTATACTGTAATTATTTTAAAGCGCCTATTCATCCCCTCTCTGGACGACATCCACGATCTTTCATCGGCCAAGTTGGACGTACTTGTCCCATCATGTTTAGCGAGGAATTTGATTAGATTTTTCGTTCTCATAGTACAATCCCTTTGAAGAAAATATTTTGTATTCTTGTCACCTGTTGCAAGCCACTCGATATGCGATCGCTGGCGCCACATGATCTCTTCATGGTAGTACAATTCAACCAACTTCTCAATGATCTTTAACCCGACATGAGTCGGGCCAACTATTAAGGGATCGTTCTGAAGATCCTCTAGTTCTCTTTTCATGTTTTATCTCTTTCTTGACGCTATTAAAAGAATCAGTGCTCCATATCAAAAGGTCGTCTAAAAGTGCTACATCTCAGGAGGAGCGTTGATGCGGCCGACAATGATGGCACTACCATGGTTGCAACGTGGGTGACAATAAAGGAAGGTTGCGGTGAATGACTTTGCTATGGATGACAACGGGGGAAGTTGTGATCAACGGCGGGTAGCATCGTTGGTGAACGTCAATAGCAAGGCAAGCAAGCGAGGGCAGCCGGTGAGCCGGTTGGCGTTTGGGAAGGGAACAGACACGGCGTGGCGATGAGGATTTCTTGGATGGGGGAAGGGTCGATAGAGCCGACCCGACATATCAAACGAATGTAGGAGACCGAATCAGATGGTGTAGGAGGACCGATGTGGCGCTTCGGCCATAATGATTTGCGGTAGATTTTCTCGAAGAATCCTTAAGCGCATCTACAGCCGGACTTGGCAAATCCGCCCCCTCAAAGCGGACTCGTCCGGGCGCGTCCGCGGGTAATGATAGGTCGGGCCTTAAATTTACTACTCTGCATCTAGATATCTCATATTTGAAACCTTACAAATCATGCAAACGAGAAAATCCTGCGTAGAAACCTATACTACCCTAATCCTCGTTTGCCCACTATCTCCGTGCCCGTCTCTAGGTACATGGGCGGCAACCGCAACTCCAGCTCTTCCAGCTGCTCCACGTCGGCCTCCACCTCCATCTCCGCGTCGAGTTCGTCGAAAAGCGCGTCGATCACGACCGGTTCGCACCGGATGAACTGCCGGTTGGCCTCCACATAGGCATCATCCTGAATGGACTACAAGATGGCATGTTGCTCCGCCATCTTAGTCGCTTGGGCGACCGTGAACTCCACCTTCGCGTCCTCCATGCTGAAGCCCGGAGTTTTTCGTTCTTGTGGAATAAGAAGCCCTCGTACCTTAATGAAAGGAAAATCGTAATTTTTCGTTAGGTACTTGACCAAATAGGACCGTCCACTTCCTACAGAACCTATCACTAAAATACCCGATAGGGCTAAGCGGAACGAAAAGGGTTTTCCATGAGATGGTAAATGAAAACGATTAGTCCCACAAGAGGTTTGGGAATAAGCGATTGTCTGATAATGAGCAAGGAATATACGTCTTTCTGCTAAAGAGGATGGCCCCCGTCAGGTTATCCTACGGATGCTCCGCCTTGTCTCCTCCAGATCCGCCACATCCATCGGAGCCGTCTGCCGCTTCTCTTCCTCCTCCTCATACGGCTACGGCGAGTCCGGAGGCAGACCGGCTGCGATGCGGGCGACAGACCTTGTTCGGATCTCCTCCTCAATCTGCAAACGACGCTCCGGCATGAGCAGAGCATACGTCTTCTTCTTTTGCGGGCCATGTCGAAGCCGAACGGCGTGGGAAGAGTGGCGGAACGGGAGAGAGGTGGATGGGCTCGGGCTGGCGGTGCAGAGAGGGAGGAAGTGGATGTGGCTAGGGTTGGGGTACGCCGACCGACTTAAATAGCTGGATTTGGCCTCGGGTGGCGAGTCAGGGGGGTGTCATTCACACCCCCATCGGAGGAGACGTCCGTCGGACCGCCGGGTTTCCGGGCGATTCCGTGGGGAATAATCGTCAGTCCGACGTGACGGACACGTCTGGTCGCGCCTGGGTCTTCTTATATTCGCCTATATTTGAACTGGATATGAAGGATGCCGATCAGCTTGAGGCTTTCAGGTCGGTTTTTGTTGATCAGTCACTGATCGGGTGGTCAGTCCACGTGTTTAAGGCGGGTTTGAGATGGCCGGGTGTGGATGCTCTGACCGACGAAGTTCGCCCACCTCGACGGCCTCTCCGCCCCGTTAAGCCACTTGCCCGCTTCGCACCCGACCCGACCCGACCCGTTTGAGCGCCTGCCGCCTTGTCGTCTCCACCAAACTCAACTCCCCCACCACTCCCCCTCCCCTCCGCATCTCGCCACTCCCCCGCCTTGTCCCTGTCTCCGGCGACCTCTCCGGCGTCGGAACGTTCGCCGCATGGAGCAGTAGCCCCAGCGCCGAAGCTATCTCCTTGCCCCTGCGCCGGCTGCGGCCATGGCCAACTATCTGGCGCAGTTCCAGACCATTAAGTCCTCCTCGGACCGCATCGTCATCGCCGGTATGCCACCTCCTCTCTTCACCCTACTCCTAACCCCTCGGATCCCATACCTACCATGAACCGCGCTCTCCCGTGCGCTGCCGCGACTCGCAGAATAGCGCGATCTGCGCAGCCGGCCCGCGTGATCTCGGGGCCACGCGGGAGGGTTGCGCCCGATCGGGCGGCAATTGGAGATGAAATGGTGATATTTCTAGATAATATAGCTGAAATGGTGGTCTCGGGCTTGCTGTGACATCCTGTTGAGTGATATTCATGGTGGTGTGAGGGCTGGAGGGTTGTGTTTTGCTTCCTGCTGGTCGCATCTCAACTAGTGACAAGTAAGGTTCGCTGTGCTTAAGCTAATGGGGGAATGAGTGTTGTCTCCAATTTCCAATGTGGCCAAACAATCTGCATGGAAACCACATAATGCACCAGCATATTGGCACAAACCTGCTTCATATGAAATTTATCTCAAATTGCACGCACCTGTGCAGTGTTGGACAGGCAGATTGCCATTGGTATAGTCCGGAGTTATACAATAAAAGTTGACTAACACAACTACTTTAGCTCCTCGCCACACATGCTGACAAAATGCGAGATCAAATTTGTGTATTTGTTGTATAAATTCCTTATCATCAGCAAATAATCTTTTGTAACAGTTGAGGATGTGAGTGACTTGTGGCTCAACGTCAAAGATAGTTTTGAGCAACGCTTGCCAGTCAAGAAAGCCTGTCTCAATAACAAGGCGAGGAACCCCGTTTTAGTGGAAAACCTACCAGCTGAGTTTATACAGACAACTGATTCAAGGCTGCGTAGTCGATTTCCGCAAGAACAATACTTGTTTTGGTTTCGCGAACCATATGCTACTGTTGTTCTTGTTACTTGCGAGGTACTTCTCTCCACATTTTTAAATATCATGTTGCATGCTGCTCTTCCTGATTCTAGTTTTAGATAACATCACTTTTCAAATGGACCATGACTTTTTGCCATTCTTCATATATATGAAATGTACAGGATCTTGATGAGTTCAAGACCATTCTTAAGCCCCGCCTCAAATTAATTGTGCAAAATGATGAGAGAGAATGGTTCATTGTATTTGTGTCGAAGGCCCATCCTAGCAATGATCAAGCAACTAAGATGGCAAAGAAAGTATACGCTAGGCTTGAGGCCGATTTCAACACTAAAAAGAGAGAAAGGTATTTCTTTTGCCACGTCTCCATATCCGAGTTGGCAACACTCATATCTGTGTGCTGAATATTTGTATGTATTTGTTGTTTGACTGCAACATGCGTCACCTGTCATCTTGCATTGAATTTTTTATGAGGATGCCTCCATTTATGAATTCTCAAGGAACTCCTTTTGGGGTTCTCGGTTCAGATGTTACTGCAAATAATACTTAATTACATGCAAATTTAAAATGCCCATCTATGATATAGGTGCTGCAAATTTGATCTTCATGGACCTGATGATGAATTCTGGGACGATTTTGACTCGAAAATGGTGGACTGCATAAGAAACACATTGGATAGAAGGGTTCAGTTCTATGAAGAGGAAAACCGCAGGTTAAGTGAGCAGCGATTCACACCAGTATGGAACTTCTGCAACTTTTTTATTCTGAAGGTTAGCAATGGGACCATTTCTAGTGCTTATCAATTGTTGTTACTTATTTCATTCTCAGTGGCACTGTGTTCCTTTACGTTTGTGTGGCTTTCTTGAGCTTACACTCTTATTTGTTCAGGAAAGCTTGGCATTTATGTTTGAGGTGACTAATCTTCATGAAGATTCACTCCGTGAATATGATGAGCTTGAACTATGCTATTCAGAATCAGGTTTTTCTTCAACTTTGATCTGGGGCAGTTATGTTGCATTGAGTTTTGAGCTTCATCTCTAATTAAACTTGCATCATCAAAGGATTTTCTTTCTAATATATCAGGGTTCAGTGTAAGGTGATCAAGACTCAAGAGTCATGCGTTTTTTCATGAACTCAGAGTAACTCCATACATCTATCATAAGGTGTATGTGATTGCTTTGTAGTTTGTAGGGGTAGGACAACGTTAGCCAAGGCTAATGGTGGTGGTTAGCCACTGCTGGTGGCAATACAGAAAAAAATAGCGCAGGAGAGTTATAGGGGTACCGAAGAGAATTTGGGGAAGATGGATTTTTATCGTTGCTTGAGAATAAAATGTGCAATGCTAACTGACCTATATACCATTGCAGAAGTTCGAGAACTAGGCAGACATCCTGGCAAGAAAAGTTAGGCCAGAGTCCAGGGGAGAGATTAGGAGCGAATCCAGTTTAGAAGAGTCCAAACAGTCCTTCTCAAACACGAGCTGTATTTTTCGAGTTGTAGTCTGTCATGGTAGAATCTGCCTGCAGTGCAGCAGTGCTCTCCCTTTGCAGGTCTGATTCCGGTTGTGTCCAGCCAGTTGGTTCTTATGCGCCAGTGTCATCTTGTTGCTTTCTCCGATAATGTTGACCCCAATATGAATCTGGAACAGTTCTCATTTCCATAGGCTAACATTAAATTGTGCTGACAGAAGTGCAACACAGGTTCCTCATTTATGGCACATGTAGTATGGACCGTAGATTAGAAGTAGTTTGCCTTGAGGTTTCTGAATTTGTATTACTATATAGAGACATTGAACTGAGCTTCTTATAGATGACCAGTGATGATCAGTTAGTTAGACATTGCTTATTAGGACACCGAGGAATAATGAGCCAATGTACGGATGAGCATATGACCAGTGGCTCCATGAGCCAATGCATGAAGCCTAAACAGCCCCTCTTAACTCCTCCTAGGTATGCGTAAATTATCTAATATGCAAAGTAAAATGAAACAGAGTAGCATGAAGATCAAATATGACTATAAATGATTGACATTATTTCCAACCATAAACTTATAGATCTGTTTGTGGAAGCTTGCTTGTTCTTTCTGGAGGTGACTGTGAGTAACTATTTATTTGCTGACTCTTTGGCACGCTTTTCTTTGCTTCAAATACTATAATGGTGATGTCATCAACTAATTCCTTGTCTTCTATGTTAAGAAAAGAAAGAGTGCTACGTTTTGACATAAAGCTTACCCGTGCTGCCAAACTTTTTTGGAATATTAAGTTTCCTGTATATGTATTTTATAAGATAGTTTGCTCATTAGTGTCCATATCATTTTGTTTGCATGGATGCAGTAAATCTCCCAGGGAAACCTCGAGAATTTGGAGGACTGGATACTGGTGATGATCAGGCTGCGCTGCTAAATCCAGGGTTCAAAGCGTTGACCCAGATTGTTCAGGATGACGTGTTCAGGGAATTTGAGTTTAGGCAATACATATTTGCTTGCCAGGCCAAGGTATGTGCATAATGGATTATTCGTTTGTTGAAATAGTTTGTGCAATATTGTACAACTGCTTAGTATTTTATGTAAGTATGAAAGTACCTCGATTTATTGCTTTATTTTGTAGCAACTAGAGTTACACAATGTTTACGATTAGGAGAGGATCATGAAACAATAATAATTACTTGTAATATAGCACAAGCAGTCAAGCATGACACTTATTTAATTAATTAGGAGAGGAGCATGTTCTTGTTGTGCTCAAATGGGTCTTGTCATATAGAACTACAACCCCTGGCGTTTTAATTTATGCTAAATTTGTTTTTTATACAATTCATTATTAATGGTTCTACGACAACTTACAATTAAATATTGTATTTATCATTTATTTTATTTCACCTTTTCAGTTATTATTTAAACTGTCTCGACCAGTTGAGGTTGCTGCAAGAGGATATGCTTTTGTTGTCAGCTTTTCCAAGACGCTAGCCGTGCATGAGGTATGTAACCATGGCTTCACTATATTTCTCCTTGCCAAGAATTAAATATGTTCTAGGAAGACTATCACCCTTTGCAAAATACTACTTGTTTAGTAATCCTGAATGTGTTTTCCCTTTTCCTTCAGAATGCACTACCCTTTTGTTTTCGCGAAGTATGGGTGATAATTGCTTGTTTGGGTTTAATTAAATCCACAAGTACACAATATGATGGTGGAGTTGTTGCTATTGATTCAGAGAAGGAGTTCTATCGTCTTCAGGGTGACCTTTATTCTCTCTGTCGTGCTAAGGCAAGTTTTAATAATCATCTGTCTGCACTTTGTAATGGTTTGAAGTTCAAATGGGCACTAGAGAATGCAGTTCTTGTTTTGTGTTTTGTTGGTTTATTAGCTTCTTGCCGCAATCAGATTAAATGTGCCATCAACTCCTTCTTGCTTATCTTTTGGACTATATTTGCCTAATTCGCTGAAAACATGCAAAACTCTTTGCTTACATATTACTCTTGATGGATATGGCAGTTTATGAGGCTTGCTTATTTGATTGGTTATGGGGTTGAAATAGAAAAAAGTCCAGTCAACAGGTATAAGATCAATGTCACTATTTTATATTCTGAATTCACCCTTCCATCGAGTTTTGCGTTCGAATTAACATGTTTAATGTACCTGCAGTGCCTCATTAAGCATGCTATCTTGGCCAAAGCCAGCTACTTGGCCTTTGATTCCACCTGATTCGTCGGCAGAAGTAATGGCAAAGGAGAAGGCAAGCATTTTTCAGCATTGTATCATGCCTTCTTATTAGGTTTCATCTGCATTTTTTGGTTCTTTTGCATCAAAAGTCTATTTCGCTCTTATGTGGTCTAATAATTGGGCCATACCTGTTAGAGTACGTAATGGGCCTGGGCTGGCGGTATAGCCCATTAGTCTTAGGGTTAATTAGAGATAAGGGTTGCTTGCTTAGGGGTCAAGTAAGCCTTGCTTGGGAGTCAAGTAAACCTCTCTATATAAAGAGAGGAGATGTATCAATCTAATCAAGCAAGAATCAAGAAGGAAATCCCTTCCCTCTTGCCCGGCCGTGGGCAAAAAGGCTCCCGGCTGGCCCTCTCGCGCCCTCTTTCTAGCAGCGCCATAACAATTTGGTATCAGCTAGCTTCGGTTCGATCATGTCTTCACCGCCGCCAAGCCCGTCTCTTCTGCTGCCGGTCACCTCGTCGCCTCTGGCGACCACCACGACCGTCGCCCCGCTCCTGCCCGCGCCGGGATCCTCCGTCGCGCCCGCCCCCGCTGGGATCCGCCGTCCTCACCCCGGAGGAGGTGTTCGGGGTGCTGCGGGACCTAACCCAGGCGGTCCAGGAGATCCACATGTTCTTGGCCGGGTCCTACGGGCCGCCCCCGGCTGCGCCGCCCATCGCCGCCCCCGCGTCGCCGTGGCTGCCGTGGCAGCCGCCGCACCAGGCGGCCTTCGCCGGGCCGCTGCAGCTGCCATCCATCGCCACCACCGCCCAGCCCTGGCTGCAGTGGTAGCCGCCGCTCCTAGCAGCCTCCGCCGCGCCCGGCGCTTTGCCGCAGCAGCCGCTGCCGCTGCCCGGCGCGACACCGCAACAGCCATCGCCGGTCAGCTCCGCCGCCCAGTATGGGATGCCCTACGACGGGACTGCGACGACCTTGTTCCCATCAGCGCCGCCGCCATCCCAGGGCGTCCACATCCAGCAAATCAAGTCCCCACCGCCGCAGTCACCGCTTCCGTCTTGGATCGCTACCCGCCACGTGTCGGCGGCGGTGAGGCTGCAGGCTGCCGCGCGCGGCCTCCTAGCGCATCGGCGTGTGCGGGAGATGCGTGGTCTGCAGCTGCCGCTCCTCCAAGTTGCCCTTCGCTGCGCAAAGGACCTCGATCTCGTCAGCTGCGTCGGGGATCTTGGGCATGCGGTTTCCCCCACGGGCGGCGGGCATGCTGTTTTCCCCGTGGGCAGCAACCTCAAAGTCTGCGACATCGGCGGTTGGGGGGGCGCACCCCTCCTCGACATTCTCCATCGCAAGCCCTCCACTCTTCCCTGTGCAGTGCAGACCAACAGCCATACACATGCACTCCTTTTGTCCAGGTGGTGTCCATGGGATCCAGGTGGCTCTACACGTGCATGTCCAAAATAAAGCGTCCCAGTCTATTTTAGTTTGAGAGTAATAACACAAGCCGATATGTAAAAGGCTTGTTTTTAGGTGTTAGGTTTGTGTTGCGTCGAGTCATGGTTATAAGTTGGTTAGGCTGCAGCTCGAGGACAAGCTGCATGTCCAGGTGGGGTGTAGTGTTAGAGTACGTAATGGGCCTGGGCTGGCGGTATAGCCCGTTAGTCTTAGGGTTAATTAGAGATAAGGGTTGCTTGCTTAGGGGTCAAGTAAGCCTTGCTTGGGAGTCAAGTAAACCTCTCTATATAAAAAGAGGAGATGTATCAATCTAATCAAGCAAGAATCAAGAAGGAAATCCCTTCCCTCTTGCCCGGCCGTGGGCAAAAAGGCTCCCGGCTGGCCCTCTCGCGCCCTCTTTCTAGCAGCGCCATAACAATACCCATGCGAAGTGACGACATCAACATGTTAGAAATCAGTCACTAGATCTAGTCGCCCCTTCCTCTAATATTGTATGCTCAAAAGGCAAATCTTTCTGTACGAAATGGCATGAAATGAAGCATGGGATATGGAAATAGAACATGCTATTCCATGCATCCATGTTAGGGATCAATATCATTTTCAGTTTTTTGTTCCTGTGAACATGCAATTTTTCATACACGGAAACTTCAGGTTCATCACTAGTATAATTATGCATTTGGGTGTAGAATAATAAAAAAAGAAACTGGAGATGCCAAATTCTGGAGTCGGAATATGGGAATTCTTTTAAGGCTCTCCCTCGGTCTTGGACAAAGGAAAATGCTTCTAGTGTTTAGCTGCTTATATTGCATATTTAATGCAAACTGTGGCTTAAAGTGGTGAAATATTCTCCTTATGCAGACAATTCTTCAAGCAAAAGCAAGAGAAAAGCTCTTTGACATTCAGAGGAAACCACTGCCATTGGAACCTTCTTCTCTTCTACGTGAAGCTAATAGGCGTAGAGCTTTTCTTTCAGTTGGAAATTTGTCTGAATTATATGATTCAGTTGATGGGTACGGGCAGCCATTTCTCCCATTTATGATGCATTTATATCTGGAGTGGGAATTTCAGCATAAACTGTTGGATTGTCTTATTCATATATGCGTATATTTTTGTCTGGACAGTTCAGGTTTAGGTGCACATTCAAAACTTTCTCCCAACAAATCTTCTTCTAACTTGATGACAAGAACTATGTCTGGGCCAGCAACCTCTGAGACTTCTCTACCAGTTGATCGGCCCATGAGGTTGTCAGAAATTCATGTTGCTGCTGAGCATGCATTGAAACAGACGATATCTGATCCTGATTTTATGACGTCACTTTCATCACCAGAAGAATTTGAGGTGTATATTTATTCAGCCACAGCTCGCCATGATAGATTCTTTTCTTACTATCCTGTTATATATATTTTGGAATACTTTAATTGTACTTTGCCATTCTGCTCATTTCCCCTTAATCTATTTTAAAATTAGTTCGTTGAACTAATTAATTTTGGAGACACTAATTAAATATCATGTTATTTATATAAATTTTCCCAAAAACTGCAACAGTGTTTGTTTCTGTGTTAACAGAGTAGATATATGGAGCTTACTAAAGGCGCAGCTGACAATTATCACCGCTCTTGGTGGAAAAGACATGGAGTTGTGCTTGATGGAGAGATTGCAGCTATATTTTTTAAGCATGGGAATTACGACCTGGCTGCAAAATCCTATGAGAAAGTGTGTGCTCTCTATTCTGCAGAAGGCTGGGAAGAACTGTTGGCAGATGTTCTTCCTGATCTTGCAGAATGCCAGAAGATTCTTAATGACGAAGCTGGTTATCTGGCTTCCTGTGTGAAGTTACTTTCTCTTGAGAGTAGCTTGTTTTCATCTAAAGAGCTGCAGGCTTTCCAGTCAGAGGTTGTTCGGCTTGCTCACAGTGAAATGAGGCATCCTGTACCCCTTGATGTTTCATCATTAATTACATTCGCTGGAAATCCTGCTCCGCCATTAGAATTATGTGATGGTGATCCTGGTACACTATCTGTAGCAGTTTGGAGTGGCTTCCCAGATGACATAACACTTGAGTCTCTAAGTTTAAGATTGTCAGCTTTCTCTAGCGCAGATGAAGGTCTTAAGGTACAGTTAATTTGCTGTTACATTATCAATTACTTTCTTTTTTTCCTTGTGGGATGTAGACTTCTTGTTTAGTCTGATACACTAGTATGTTTCCAATTCAAATCCAGTTTCATCATTGTAGGACAACTTTCAGAAGTAATTGCACATATGTTTTTTGCAGTCACCTAATCAATGAATGATGCCATGTAATGCAGGCAATAAGGAGTACAGATGCACGTGTTCTTGTACCTGGTAGAAATATTATCACCTTCGACATTCCTCCTCAAAAGCCAGGTTCCTATGTGTTGGGCGCTCTCACTGGACAGATTGGCAAGCTGTCATTCAGATCACATGGATTTTCTCAAGATGGTCCAGTGGACACTGATGAATTCATGAGCTTTGAGAAGCCAACAAGACCTGTTTTGAAGGTAATGCATTAAAATTAGCTGGAGTATTATGACAAATCAGCCCTTGTGAATCATGTCAACTTACCATAAGTCAGCTAGCATTATTTCCAAAATTATAAATAGGCACACTTAAAATAACAGGATAAACCTTTCTTATATGTAGTGTGTGTGCGTTTTATCGGGTCAGTCTCACTTTTTGTGTGTGTGCGTTCACTCTAGGTGAGAAAACCGAGAGCTTTGGTTGATATTACTCCTGCTGTATCATCTGCGTTGCTTATGAATGAACTCCAGTGGATCGGGCTGATTGTCAAGCCTATAGACTATTCTTTGAAAGGTGGCATACTGCATATAGATGCCGGTGCTGAACTAAAAATCGAGGAGTCTCAGATGATTGAGATAGAAAGTTACAGAAGCGACGGGGAGCACTCTAGTCCTATTGATGCTTCCAAGGCATTATCAAGGCCCACTGATACTGGAAGTGTTGAGAAGGTTCCTATCGAAAATGGGAAGATAAAACTGCCAGATTGGGCTAGTGACGTGACAACTCTTGTTTGGTTCCCTGTTCGTGCTATCGACGATACAATCCCAAAGGGAACATCCCCAGGTTCGTATGAAATAGATAACATC
Organism: Triticum aestivum; assembly: GCF_018294505.1. Lineage (NCBI taxonomy): Eukaryota > Viridiplantae > Streptophyta > Magnoliopsida > Poales > Poaceae > Triticum > Triticum aestivum. The sequence goes on along the minus strand of NC_057807.1, from coordinate 131,700,992 downwards.
AGGTATAGTAGTGTGTTTCAGGCAGTCACTTGACATTTTTGTTGTGTCTTTATTTGTTCAGCATCCCCTCAGAAACATAGCATAGTAGATGGGATGAGAATGATTGCTCTCAAGCTTGAATTTGGAGCTTTCCATAATCAAATATTTGAAAGGTACCCTCAAGTATTTGTGCTCTCACTTCGTTATTTAGATATGCCAAGTAAAGAAATACCATTGTGATTGCTTTCCAGGACCATTGCCGTACATTTCACTAATCCATTCCATGTGAGCACACGTGTTGTTGACAAGTGCAATGATGGAACTCTACTTCTGCAGGTACAGTTCTCATGTTTACACAATTGTTAGCTGATACGTTTTCAAAAAAAGGCACATAAAATATGCTCTTCATCTTGTATTAGGTGTCAGCAACAATGCTGGCAGCTCTAATAACATAGTTGAACAAATGCATGTATCAATTGGTACTAATTTCTTTTGGATTATTGGATCCCAATTTATGTTTTATTTCGTGTCCAGGTAATATTGCATTCTGAAGTGAAGGCTACTCTGCATGTAAAGGATGTATCATTGGACCTACAAGCTGGATTTGAGCACCTAGGCAAGGGAGATGGACGTCCGACTTCGAGTTTGTTCCCTCTGGTTATTGCTCCTTCTTCCAAAGCTGGAATCTTGTTTGTGATACGTTTAAGTGGCACAAAAGGTATGTCTTCTCTAGGAAGTCCACTTCTCATCTTAAGCTGACTTGCAATAAATGATTGCTCACGTCTGTTACTCCTTGCTACGACTATGAGTTGTATACTTCATTATGGCAAAGCTAACCATGAAAAGTATAGTTTGGTTGCCACAATGAACATCTAACAATGTCCAACGTAAACTCCATTTTCTAAGCTACTAATCTTAAACATGAATCACCCATTTGAACTTTCACATTTTCAGACCTAGATGAGCTGGAACAGGCTGACAGCATGTTGCATATTAAATACGGGATATCCGGTGACCGAGCAACCGGAGCACACTCTCCAGTTCCTGTTAAACCTGATGATTCTGAAGAGCTTCTATTCAAGATTTCACTCAAACTGAAGCGCCCTGTTCTAGATCCATGCCTGGCAGTTGGATTCCTTCCGTTTTCTACTGATTGCCTGAGGGTTGGTCAATTAGTCAACATGAAATGGCGGGTTGAAAGGCTGAAGGACCTGGAGGAGGCATCTCTGTCTGATGTAAGTCTGCAGAACATTCCTTTTTTGCTTCCCAGCAGGCATTGCTTTTATGCAGATGCCACTGGAAAATTTCTTCATAGCTGCTCGAATTCTATTTCGCAGGATGAAATACTTTATCAGGTGGACGCTAATCCACAGAACTGGATGGTTGCTGGGAGGAAAAGCGGTCACATTTCATTCTCAGAAACACAAGGTTAGGATCTAGACACATCTGCGGTTCAGTCCATCTTTATTTTAGCGCCAGTTCACAATTATCGTGTGCACCAATGTAACAGTAGGCATCCATTTTACCCACAGGATCAAGGATCGAGATCGCCGTGACATGTGTCCCGCTGGTGTCGGGGTATGTACACCCGCCCCAGCTAGGCCTGCCCGACGTAGGCGATGCGAATATCAGCTGCAATCCGGCAGGTCCCCACCTGGTGTGCGTGCTTCCTCCCACTCTCAGCACCTCCTACTGCATACCGGCTTGATTCATGAGCCATCTCCGTGCCATTACGTTAGCTACTTATAGAGGCCACCATTTGAGATACAAGGTGTTCTGTTTTTGCCTGGAGGCTATTCTTTTTTCTATAGGTTACATGCACGGTGTATATTGATTGACTAGGTGCGAATCCGAATTCTTGTGATGAGCTGGGGGGTTTAACCCTCAACATTTGCATTGCCCTGAGTAATGAGTTGGGGGTAAACCCTAAACATTTGCATTTGTGCTGTCGCCCTTTGAAAATGCTAGCATTACAGCTGCTTGCTTTCTTCCTTGTCAGTTGTCACTGCTACTCACTAGACGGTTTGTTTTCGAGGAAAGTCGAATGAAGCAAGTGCAAGGAGCTCTCGTTTCAGCAAGCAGAAGAAGCTCCTTCGTTAAGCTTTTGATGTAAGTTTTGTGGCTGACAACACTATGTATGCAATCAGAAAGTTTGCTCGCCAATCCCAAAGTGGCCGCTTCCTCCAGTTCTTTTTTTTTTCTGAATTGCGCTTCCTCTTGTTCTTGCAACAACAATCGTTGTAAGGAATAGACGGTTGAGTAAGGCATGCAATTTGTTTTGCGCGAAAGAACCCATGTGAAAAATGGATATTACAGAAAGGTCTCCAGCTCAACGGCAGCACCTGCACAACACTCAGCTTCGCTGCAACCACTAGCGTCGCTGCAACGAGGAACGAGCCAAGAGACAAAACTCCACTGCACCAGTGCCATTGTACCATCCCGGCTTGACGCCGGCACTCGGAACAACCAAATCCACCAACCAGGACGATTTCCACACCGGAACCGTATTACTTAATTCCGGGAGTGATCCCCGTGCTTCCGATCTGTGTGGTCTTGCAAAGTTTTAAAACCTGTCAGGCTAGATAAGTGCAGCTCTGAAGAATTCCCCTGTTCCTGCGTGTCGGAAGCAACCCTAGCCGTCGATCTACCATCCAGTGGCTCTCCAGTGAGGATAGCCGTTGACTGGGTTGTAGATCTTCCATCCAACAGCTATCATCACTCCGAGTGTCGTTGTTCATCATCCGACACAGCATGTGCTTTGTTTTACTTTCTGTTTCTGTCGGATTTCGGGTTCCGGCAGACCCTTGAGGTTCGAACACTGGGGTGCGCACGAAGATCTCTCCCCTACCAGCTCACGTCTCGAAATCTCGCAAAGATCTAGGCAAGAAAGATGAACATACAAAGGACACGAGATTTATACTGGTTCAGACCACCATTGTGGTGTAATACCCTACTCCATTGTGTGGTGTGGTGGATTGCCTCAGGGGCTGATCATGAATAGTACAAAGGGAGAACAACCTCACGAGGGGCTGTTCTTGAGCTGGTGCGATGAACTGCTTGGGTGAGTTCAGTCGCTTCTCTCTCTCTCTCTCCGATCGATCTCCAGATACAGATCCCTCTACCTTGTGGTGGCTAGTCCTATTTATAGAGCAAGGCCCTGGGCCTCTCCCCAAATAATGAGCGGGAAGGGCACCAACAATTGGCCATTTTGAAGGGGAACATCTGGTACACTTATCCTAACTAAAGTTGGTCTTCGGCTGCCAAAGGCTCTGACGGTGACGCCGCCCTGGGCTCCACGATGACCTCCATCCTGCCGTTTTGCTGGTCTTGGTCTTGTCGCAGGCCGGCGCCCGCCTGGCACCCGCCTGGCCTCCGATCGTCATGGCTTGCGTCACGGGCCCCTCGGGAGGTGCCCTGCCTTGATCTCTCCGCCTCCTCGCGAGCCCGCCTGAGGAGGCTGCTCCTGAGGAAGCTCCCTGTCGTCCGCCCCGTGAGGCTTGGCCCCTCACGAGGGTCTTGAGCTTGAGCTGATGAAGCTGGGCTGCATTGGGCCCCCACTTGAGCCACGCCGCAGGAGGGCGCTGCCCGAGGAGGGCGCTGGGCGCGCCTTCCTATGCGGCAGAGGGTGGTGCCCCTTGAATGGGCGTGGGTCCTGACGCGGCGCCTCCGGAGGCGCCTGCCTCGCGAGCGCTTGGGCCAGGCGAAGCCTTCTTCTTCTTAGGGACCGCCTCAGGGAGCCTCCCGCTCCTGTGATCTGGGTCTTCGATTGCCGCGGCCTGGAAGGCACGCTCAAGAGAGCACACTGCATCCCTCTCCTCGCAAGGCACTGTGATGATTCCACCGCTTCCTGGCATCTTGAGGACATTGTAGCCATGGTGAGTCACTGACATTGTACGGCAGGCGAATGTGGGCGACGTCAAAGTCAATGAGCTCGGTGCCGTAATTGTTGCGCTGCCCAAAAAGTGACGGGAAGACGAACTTGCCCTATTGGAACAGTGGAACCATCAGTGACTCCTGAGAAAGGCTTGGTTGGCTGAAGCTGATCGTATGGCACTTGGAGTTTGTTGAACGTTTCGACGGATAGGACGTTGAGCCCAGCTCCGCCGTCGATGAGGGTCCTGGTGACTTGCACATTGCTGATGATTGGGGAACAAAGCATCGGGAGGACCCCGGCCGTTGCCGCACACTTGAGCTGATCCGTTGAGCTGAACGTGATAGCGCATGCGGACCACTTGAGAGGACGCGTGGCCTCAAGCTTGGGGAGGACTGCATTCACCTCGCGAGCAAACTGCTTGAAGATGCACTGAGAGGCTGGGGCCTGAGCGCCGCCCAGGATGCAAGCAATTGTGCGCGGCTCCTGGAAGCCCCCAGCCCCCTCGTCCTGGTGATGGTCTTCATTCCTCCTTTGCGGCGGTGGTAGAGGAGGGAGGCATGCGTTGCCTTGAGGGCGGTCCTCGCGAGGCTGATCCCTCCAACCTCCCTGGCGAGGCTGGTCCTGCCAGCGGTCCTCGCGAGGCCGGTCACGCCACCCTTGGCGAGGGCCCCGGTCTTCCCACCCCTCCACCTCTTCCTCCTCCTCGGCCATAGCCCCGGTCGCTGCGGTCGGGGTGTCGGCCGATACGTCCATCTCGTATGGCCCTGAGCTCCTGACATTCATTGGTCTTGTGGGTGTGGAGGTCATGGTACACGCAGTACCGACTGCCTTTAGATGACTCAGGCTGATCCATGCCTCGCTTGGTGTCCGGCTCCGCTACGAGCACAACAGCCCCCTTGCGCTTCACATCCTTGACCTTGGGCTTCTTCTCTTCTGGGTCGGCAGCGGGGAGCTCAAGGAGGGAGAGGCGCCCTTCCTCAGCCCTGGCGCACTTGGTAGCTAGGTTGAACAGCTCCAGCGATGTGTACATGTCTTCATGGATCGCTAGCTCCTCTTTCATCTTGATGTCACGCACGCCATCGGAGAATGCTGAGATGATGGCCTTCTCAGTCACCCTGGGGATCTTGAGGCGGGCATTGTTGAAGAGCTAGATGTACTTCTGCAGGGTCTCTCCCGGCTGTTGCTTGATGCGGCGCAGGTCACTCATGGCCGGGGGCCAGTCGCGAGTACCTTGGAAGTTGGCGATGAAGCGGGTGCGCATCTCGTTCCAAGAGGAGATCGTGCCTGGAGCCAGGTTCAGGAGCCAGGTGTGGGCACCGTCCTTGAGCGCCATGGGAAACCAATTTGCCATGACTTTCTTGTCTCCGTTGGCGGCCTCGATGCCCAACTCGTAGAGCTGGAGGAACTCCATAGGGTCTCCAGTGCCATCGTAGCACGGAGGCAGGTCTGGCTTGAACTTGCCGGGCCATGCGACGCTACGCAGCTCGGAGGTGAAAGCGCGACAGCCTGCGGTGACCACTGGAGCTCTCTGCTGGTGTAGGGCTTGCTCCTGGAGATTCCCGCGCACCGTTGCCTAGAGCAGCGCGGGGTCCTGATGTGGCGGCGCAGGGATGCGGTCATGGCGCACCGGTGCCGAGAGCACGCGAGCACCTTCTTGGGGGCGAGGGATCTCTTGGCAGCTCCTTTCTTGTCGCGCAGGCGCGGGACGCGGCGGGTCTCGTCCTGGGACCGGGCGCCTGGGAGCCAGGGTGCCTTCTTGGAGTGGAGGTGGTGGAGGCACCTCCTGCTCCTCGCCTCCTGTGTAGGATGGAGGGCAAGGCAGCGAGAGGGACAACATGGGAGAGCCCCCTACGGCGCTGACGAGCTCGGTGATGCGGGCGAGCCAGTCCTCATAGAGGTCGTCGACGGGGCGGTAGTGTAGGAGCTCACGCGCCAGGAGCAGCACGGCGTGCGCGTCCGTGGGGCACGACGGTCATGGGACGACGAACCGGCTGGAGTCAGCGACGGGGAGGCGGTGCGGCCATCGCGCCACACCAAAGGATGCAGGGATGAGGCTTGCTGCTCGTTCCCCACCGGGCCGGTGGCGGCGTTGGCAGCAGGCGACGGGGAACGACGAGGGCGTCCGCCGACAGGCGCCGTCTGGGCGACGCGGGTGGCGAGAGCAGCCCGACGCTCGGCGCGAGCTCGGCAAGCGTCAGCCATGGTCACGGCGGAAGATCACACGCGGCTAGCGGAAGAAAAGATTCCGGCGCACCCTACCTGGCGCGCCAAATGTCGGATTTCGGGTTCTGGCAGACCCTTGAGGTTTGAACACTGGGGTGCGCACGAAAATCTCTCCCCTACCAGCTCACGTCTCGAAGTCTCGCAAAGATCTAGGCAAGAAAGATGAACACACAGAGGACATGAGATTTATACTGGTTCAGGCCACCATTGTGGTGTGATACCCTACTCCAGTGTGTGGTGTGGTGGATTGCCTCAGGGGCTGATGATGAACAGCCTCGCGAGGGGCTGTTCTTGAGCTGGTGCGATGAACTGATTGGGTGAGTTCAGTCGCTTCTCTCTCTCTCTCTCTCTTTCTCTCTCTTTCTCTCTCTCTCTCTCTCTCTCTGGTCGATCTCCAGATACAAATCCTTCTACCTTGTGGTGGCTAGTCCTATTTATAGAGCGAGGCCCTGGGCCTCTCCTCAAATAATGAGCGGGAAGGGCGCCAACAATTGGCCACTTTGAAGGGGAACATCTGGTACACTTATCCTGACTAAAGTTGGTCTTCGGCTGCCAAAGGCTCTGACGGTGACGCCGCCCTGGGCTCCACGATGACCTTCATCCTGCCGTTCTGCTGGTCTTGGTCTTGTTGCATCAAAACGGTAACCTTTGCTCGATGCCTTGGCCTGTGCTTGCCCCCTTAGCACCAAAAGGGAAACAAGGACACTGCGCAGGTCGGCGCCCGCCTGGCACCCGCCTGGCCTCCGATCATCATGGCTTGCGTCACGGGCCCCTCGGGAGCTGCCCTGCCTTGATCTCTCCGCCTCCTCGCGAGCCCGCCTAAGGAGGCTGCTCCTGAGGAAGCTCCCTGTCGTCCGCCTCGCGAGGCTTGGCCCCTCGCGAGGGTCTTGAGCTTGAGCTGATGAAGCTGGGCTGCATTGGGCCCCCACTTGAGCCACGCCGCAGGCCACAGGCAGGCAAGTCTGGGGACCCCCATTCCCAGAACGCCGACAGTTTCACCTTTTCCTTCTGTAATGGCTATATAGCCACCTCTCCCTCTCAGTTTTGAGTACGATTATTGTATCTGGGTATAAACCCTAGCCGCCGGTGGCGTGATTCCCCTTTTAAGCAATACAAACCCTAGCATAATTCCCTCAAATCCATCTCTGAAATTGTGTTGTTGAGTGTTAAGTTAGTTCGATTCTTGTCAAGATCCCGACAATTGGTATCAGAGGCCTAGTCGGTTGTCGGAGGCGGAGGATCTGGTGAGTAGAGGTTGGCGGCGCGGCCGTAAAATCCCTCTGCAAGCCGTAGATCAGGTGGCGGTGACTGGTGGCAGCCGGAGCGGCACAGTTCGGAGGCAGTCTAATTTCAGTCCTGGTTGCTGGAAAACATTTCTCTTGCGGTAAAATCCCAGAAACTGGACTCGGGCGGTGCTTCTTGGTGGCGGGCGTTGGCGTCGGAGTTGGCGGCGGTAGAAACACGAGAGCTCGTCGGCAAGTTCCCTCCCTTTCCACCCCTTGTCGGAGCTTGCTGGATCCAGGAAGAACACCATGTCAAATCCGGAAGAATCGGGTGACACGAGCGCCTTGCAACTCCAATCATTGGAGCTTGACATTAAAACCTTGCAACATTATCGCGAGGAAGACAAAAAGGAATTCCAGGAATTCCTATCTATGGTCAACAGGAACTTCGTCACAATGCCACAGAACTTCGACAAGATCCAGGATAACTTCAAGCGCTTGTTGCTAATTCCGGAGCCGGGCAACATCCCCGGTAAACAGTCAGCACAGTGGAGTGCACATCCCAAGCAACATCAGCTGCATTCTCTGACCAATGCACCAGGCAGACCCAAAACAGCTCCTTGCAAATACCCCCCCCCCTCAGTAGCTATGCCAGACAAAGATGCTCCTGCCATAATTGGGACTGCTATCTTAAGAGACACTAAGAACTTAATTTGGATGGTACGCTGAAAGTGCCGTATAGACATCCAAATTTTACAAACACCAAAGCAGTAGCGCCACAACACACTCAGCAAGCCCCACCTCCCCAGCAACAACCCATAGAAATAGAAGATATGCACAGGAGGATGGCCAGATGGAGGAGAGACAGAGGTAGAAGACCCAACTCCCCATTTGAAAACAGAAGAAATGTGCTCACAGTGAAACCTGCTAAACTAAACATTTCTGAATTCAGTGGTACTAACCTAGAGTCATGGATTCAGAACCTAGAGCAATACTTTGTTGTTGCAAGGACTCCCCTGGAACACAGAACTAAGCTGGCAGTTTCATATCTGCAAGGCCCTGCTATACAGTGGTGGAGAGGAACTGGGTTTTCACCACAGAATGTACCCTGGCACAGATTTTGCTCTTATATTGCAGATTGGTTCTCCCTGGACTCTGCTTGTGATATTGTTAACTCCTTCCATGCAATCACCCAAACTTCCACTGTAGCTGTGTATGTGAACAATTTGAACAACTGGTAAACTGCATGAGAAGAGTCCTGCTATCCCCAATGACTATTATGTAACCAGTTTCCTGTCTGGATTAAGCCCTTACATCAGAAGTCATGTGGAGTGTTTCAAGCCTCCTGATATGCAGACAGCTGTGTGGTATGCTAGAAGAATGGAGAAAGTTGGTGAAAGAACATGCGATGCCCCCATGTTTGGTTTTGGTAATTGATGACAATCTCTATGGACTAATGGTTGCCTTGAGTTATATTTGAAGGTTTTGTCCATAGGCTTTTCTTGAAGTCCATGTGTTGGTTTCAAGGAGTTTATGAGTTGTCCAAGGTGCTATTAAGGAATTATTATAAGATTGGTCATGTGAGTGTTGAGCTTATTGCAAGCATGTCTTGAAGAAGAAGATTGTGTGATCATTCATGTTTACCTTCAAGACATCATCCAAATGAAGAGAGTTGGAAAGATTCAAGGTTGATCAAGACTAAGTCAAGAGTGAATCAAGTTTATCAACTCACAAAGCGTAGAAGATGTACCGAGAGGGATCAAGTGATCCCATGGTATGGTAAGCATTGTCCATTGCACTTTGTGTACTAACCCATGGTCTATGTGAGAGTTCTATGTGGGGTTAGGTACGTGTCCATGGGCTTGTGTTAAGAGGAAGATATCATACAACCCATGGAAAGGATGACATCAAGTGGTGATCGTCATCATGATTTCCGTGTGCAAGTTCAAGTGGAGCATCATGAAGAGATCAAGTGCTTGAATCTTGCCATCCTTTGTGGTGTCAATGGTCTTGTGAAGATGTGCCGAAGAGAGGCTCACCCATAGTGGACTATGGAGGAGCAATCATCTAGTCTTCATCAAGCCAACGCAATCAAGAAAGGTGGTCCAACTTGAGGGAGGCAAGATTGTCATCATCTAGCTCAAGTGGACCATGTGCAAGGCAAAGGTTTGCCCTTGATAGGTTTTCTCTTTTACCAGTCTCGTGGTGGTAGTTGGGAGACCGGGTTATAGGATCGTTTGTCGTACTATCAAGGGGGGCTCTCAAGTTGGTAGCTTGATTGTATCGTTAGTAGAGATCTCAAACCATTGCATCCTTTCATCATGTTTCTTGGTTCTTGTTTGGTTCTATTTGTGAGTCTTAGATCTTATGGTCATCTTGATGACAAGCTTAAGTTCATCGAAAACGGAGTTCGCATGCGTCTTCTATGATGTTTTCGGTGTTGGAGGTTTTACCGGTCTTATCCGAGGAAGGGTTCTCACCTTTTTCTTATGGGCCTTTTCTAATTTGCTTCTTATTGTTATTTCTTTCAAGATTGTGTTAGCCCTTGTTGCTAGCTTTCCAACAAACTTGATTTCGTCGAATTCGGAGCTCGTATGCGAAAGTTGTGGCTATTTTGATATTGCCTATTTTACATAGAGAGGTTGTACCGCCCCATAGAGGGGTTGTACCGGTTGACCGGTACAACCGGTGTTTGGAGCGGTTGTACCGCTCCAGAATTGGTCCGGAGGTTGTACCGGTCATGTACCGCTCTACCACCGGACTAGTTTCTGTTGTGGTGCGGTTGTTGGGCGGTTGTGGGCCGGTTGTACCGCCTTTTGCCTGTTACCTGTTGTACCGGTGCTCATAGCGGTTGTACCGCTCCTATGTTATTCTGCACATAACGGGCGGATTCATGGGGACCTATTTTAAGGGGGTCTTCTTCTCAATGGTTCCCTATCTCTTGAGCTCGTTTTTGCCCCCATTGTTGACCTTCTTTGAGCTTGCTAACTCTCAAGCCCTCCATGGATTCTTGCTAGTTTTTGAGGGAAAAGAGAGAGGAGATCTAGATCCATACTTCCACCAATCACTTTCTCCTCTATGTGAGGGGAACCCCTTGGATCTAGATCTTGGAGTTCTTTGTGTTCTCCTTCTTGTTCTTCCTCTCACTTTCCTCCCTAGCATTAGTTGCTTTGGTGTGATTTGAGAGAGAAGGACTTGGGCACTCCATGTGCCCTTGCCATTGCATTTGTGCATCGGTTTGAGTTCTCCACGGTGATACATGGAAGTTTGAAGTTGAGAAGCTTATTACTCTTGGGTGCTTCGTACCCTTGAGCTTGTTCCTCTTTGGTGCTTGGGCGCCCTAGACGGTTGGTGGTGTTCGGAGCTCGATCATTGTGGTGTAAAGCTCCGGGCAAGCGTCGGGGTCTCCAATTAGGTTGTGGAGATCGCCCCGAGCAATTTGATGGGTACCGGTGACCGCCCCCAAGGGTTGCCAAAGTGTACGGGTTCGGTGACCGCCCCCAAGGGTCGCCATTTGTACGGGTTCGCTGACCGCCCTCAAGGGTCCCTTAGTGAAATCATGACATCTTGCATTGTGCAAGGGCGTGAGGAGATTACGGTGGCCCTAGTGGCTTCTTGGGGAGCATTGTGCCTCCACACCGCTCCAAACGGAGATTAGCTTCCGCAAGGGTGTGAACTTCAGGATACATCGTCGTCTCCGCGTGCCTCGGTTATCTCTTACCCGAGCCCTTTACTTATGCACTTTACTTTGTGATAGCCATTTTGTTCCTTGTCATATATCTTGCTATCACATAGTTGCTTATCTTGCTTAGCATAAGTTGTTGGTGCACATAGGTGAGCCTAGTTGTTGTAGGTTATGTGCTTGACAAATTAACCGCTAGGTTTATTCCATATTTGTTCAAGCCTCTACCGTAATTATTTTAAAACGCCTATTCACCCCCCTCTATGATAGAGGCAAAGGTGTCCCGTCTTTCGATGAGATGATGGATATCGCTTTGGTGGAAGTCGACTTTGACGATCCGACTACGAACGTGCGAGGACGTCGCGCCTTAGCAATCGCTAAACCAACTCCGAGAGGTTATTGACCACGCCGGAGCACGATCAACCTGACCTCGAGGGTCTGTTTCCTGCGAGCAAACAAAGAACAAGCAAGAAACTAAGATTGCAATCTGGATATTGCGAATATAAGATGAAAGCTTTATTGATCAAGGTGGGGTTCTGTGACGCCTTTGTCTGGTCGTTGAACACAAACGAAGTACACGAAGTTGCAGCTATGGCGAGCTTTAATCTAAACAAAACCCACTGTCTAAACGGTGCCCTAAGGGCTGTATATATGGAGGAAGAGAGGGGGAATTTCGTGGCCCTTGGTGGAGGGGTCCGAAATCAACCCTATCTCTTGTTTCCCCACACATACGGACTCTAAAAATAGCCTATACTTATGTATTTCGAAATTACATGGGCCTGGCCCAATAAAAAGGTGACGCAACACCTATAATAGCCTCTGGACGAAATTTATGAAGTGACATCTTGTATATTTCGTCCAAGGCTTCATGCACTCGTTATGGTGGCTTCAAAGACCTGAAATCATCACTTGTAACTCTGTTCTTGTTCCCCTTGCGCATGCCATCATCTCCATGCTTGTTCTTGCTCCAATGTTCATCCTTCTCCAAGCTAGGACCTTCATTTGTAAGCAAAACAAATGTATCCAATTTAGGCAGCATCATATTCTCATGAACATTAGAATCATTACCAAGAAACGAAAGTACCTGGTAATTTAGTTGGCGTGCGCGAGCTCTAGTAATTGGTCTAGTATGTATAGCAGCAGGGGCTGTGGGTGTAACAATGGTATTGATGTCCTCATCATCCTCCCCTTCTTGAAATGAAGTCGTCCTCGACGGAAGCTCATCTTCCTCACCCAAATAAGGCTTCAAATCTGCAATGTTAAAAGTGGGACTAACCCCAAAATCTGCAGGCAGCTCAAGTTTATATGCATTATCATTTATTTTCTCTAACACCTTAAAGGGACCATCAGCCCGTGGCATGAGCTTTGATTTGCGCAAATCAAGAAATCTATCCTTATGCAAATGTAACCAAACAAGATCTCCAGGTGCAAACACAACATGTTTTCTACCCTTATCTCCAGCAAGTTTATATTTGGCATTCATACGCTCAATGTTTTCCTTAGTTAACTCATGCATTTTTAAAATCAATTCAGCACGTTGTTTAGCATCGAAATTAACCTTCTCCGAAGATGGAAGAGGCAACAAATCAATAGGTGCACGAGGTAGGAAACCATACACAACTTCAAAAGGGCACATCTTAGTAGTAGAATGCAATGAACGATTATAAGCAAATTCAATATGAGGCAAGCATTCTTATTATTCTTCAAAAGAGCCCTAAGCATAGTAGACAATGTTCTATTGACTACTTCAGTTTGGCCATCAGTTTGGGGGTGACAAGTAGTACTAAAAAGCAGTTTAGTCCCCAACTTAGCCCATAAACATCTCCAAAAGTGGCTAAGAAATTTAGTATCACGATCTGAAACAATAGTATTTGGCACACCATGCAAGCGAATAATTTCACGAAAGAACAAATCAGCAACATTAATAGCATCATCGCTTTTATGACATGGTATAAAGTGTGCCATTTTCGAGAATCTATCCATGACAACAAATATGCTATCCCTCCCCTTCTTTGTTCGAGGTAAACCTAAAACAAAGTCCATAGATATATCCTCCCAAGGAACACTAGGTACAGGCAAAGGCATATATAAACCATGAGGATTGAGTCGTGACTTAGCTTTTTGACATGTAGTGCAGCGAGCAATAAAACGCTCAACATCCCGTCTCATCTTTGGCCAAAAGAAATGTGTAGCAAGTACGTCCTCCGTCTTCTTCACGCCAAAGTGTCCCATTAATCCTCCTCCATGCGCCTCCTGCAACAACAGAAGATGAACGGAGCTAGCTGGAATGCATAGCTTGTTAGCACAAAACACAAATCCATCGTTAACGACAAACTTGTTCCACATTCTTCCTTCTTTACAATTCTGCATTACATCTTTAAAATCAGCATCATGCACATATTGATCTTTGATGGTCTCCAAACCAAATATTTTGAAGTCAAGTTGTGAAAGCATAGTATAGCGACGAGACAATGCATCAGCAATAACATTTTCTTTTCCCTTCTTGTGTTTAATGACATAAGGGAAAGTCTCAATGAATTCAACCCATTTAGCATGTCTACGATTCAGTTTAGCTTGACTTTTAATATGTTTCAAAGATTCATGATCAGAATGTATAACAAATTCTTTGGGCCATAAATAATGTTGCCATGTTTCTAAAGTCCGAACAAGAGCATATAATTCTTTATCATAAGTAGAATAATTCAGACTAGGCCCACTCAATTTTTCAGAAAAGTATGCAACAGGTTTGCCATCTTGTAATAACACACCTCCTAATCCAATTCCACTAGCATCACATTCAAGCTCAAAAGTCTTATTAAAATCAGGAAGTTGGAGTAAAGGAGCATGTGTCAACTTATCTTTCAATACCGTGAAGGCTTCTTCATGTGCGGTACCCCAAAGAAAAGGCACATCTTTCTTTGTAAGCTCATTGAGAGGTGCAGCAATGGTGCTGAAATCTCTCACAAAACGCCTATAGAATCCAGCGAGGCCAAGAAAACTCCTCACTTGTGTGACCGTTTCGGGCTGCGGCCAACTCTCAATAGCTTCAATCTTGGCTTTATCAACTTCAGTTCCCTGTGGAGTAACAACATAGCCAAGAAAAGATACTCGGTCGGTGCAAAAGGTGCACTTCCCAAGGTTACCAAACAAACGTGCATCATGTAGAGCAATAAAAACAGCACGTAAATGTTCCAAATGTTCTTCCAAAGATCTGCTATAAATCAATATGTCATCAAAGTAAACTACCACAAATCGTCCAATGAAAGCACGTAAAACTTCGTTCATTAATCTCATGAAAGTACTAGGTGCATTAGTTAACCCAAAAGGCATGACTAACCACTCATATAATCCAAACTTAGTTTTAAATGCTGTTTTCCATTCATCTCCCAATTTCATACGAATTTGATGGTAGCCACTACGCAAATCAACTTTGGAGAATATTGTAGAGCCACTCAATTCATCAAGCATATCATCTAGCCTAGGAATAGGATGACGATAACGAATAGTAATATTATTAATGCCTCTACAATCAACACACATACGTGATGTACCATCCTTTTTCGGCACTAGAATAATAGGAACAGCACAAGGCCTAAGGGATTCGCGTATATAACCTTTGTCGAGAAGCTCTTGTACTTGACGCATAATCTCCTTCGTCTCCTCTGGATTGGTACGGTATGGTGCACGGTTTGGCAGTGAAGCACCGGGAATTAAGTCAATCTGATGCTCAATCCCTCGAATAGGCGGTAATCCCGGTGGCACGTCTTGTGGAAAAACGTCAGCGAACTCCTGCAAAATGTTAGTGACAGCAGGAGGCAAAGAGGAAGGCACGTCCTCGAATGAAAATAATGCCTCTTTGCACACAAAAGCATAGCAAACAGATTTGCTGAAATCTAGCTCATCAATATCAGATTTGGTGGCAAATAAACATGCACTTTTCAATTTAATTTCAGAAGCAACACTAGATGGTTTATTATTAGGCTTCATTTGTTGCTCAAATTCTTTTGCCACAATCTGATTTTCACTCTTATTCGTCTCCTGTTTTGCTTTATTAGCTCTATTAATATCATCTTTCAAAATGGAATCAGGAGTCATAGGAAGCAAAGTAATATTTTTATCCTTATGAACAAGAGTATAGTGATTGTTTCTACCATGGTGTACAGAATTTTTATCAAATTGCCATGGTCTACCAAGTAATAAGGAACATGCTTGCATAGGTACCACATCACAATCAACATAATCAGCATATGTAGAGATACTAAAATGCACACGAACAGTACGTGTTACCTTAACCTTGCCGCTGTTGTTGAACCATTGGATGTAGTAAGGATGTGGATGTGGTCTTGTGGTGAGAGAAAGCTTCTCCACCATCTCCATGCTAGCCAAGTTGTTGCAGCTCCCTCCGTCTATTATGACGCGCACAGAACGTTCCTTCACAACTCCCTTGGTATGGAACAAATTGTGCCTCTGATTTTGCTCAGCTTGTGTGACCTGCACACTCAAAACACGTTGAGCAACTAAACATTCATACCTGTCAGCGTCTTCAGGAGCCATGTATTGCGTCTCATGATCAGAATCATCTCCACCATGTTCTTCACGTGTAATAAGAGCCAAAGTCTCCTCATCATAGTCACTAGCGGACTCATATCCACCACCCTCGGTAGCAATCATCACACGCGGAGATTTGCATTCTCTCGCATAATGACCTCCTCCCTTACAACGACGACAAATAATATCACTTGTGTGCCCTGTTGATGCCCTGGAAGAAGAAGAACTCTGTGCAGGCCCGGCAGGTGCGCTCTTGGCAGATAATGGTGGTTGTTCCTGTTTTCTTGTATCACGGCTGTAGGAGGCACCTGATTGAGGTGCTGGTGCAGTTGAAGTAGAAGATGCACGCGGTGTCCATGATGAAGGTCGGCCTGCAGAAAAGTTAGTTCGCGCCAATGCTTGTCGATCCTGCACTTCACGTTCAGCTTTACAAGCAAGATGGAATAAACGAGTGATATTAGTATACTCCTTATAGTCTAGAATGGTCTGAATCTCTCTATTTAATCCACCCAGAAAACGTGCAAGCATAGCTTCATTCTCCTCAACAATACCACATCGAATCATGCCAGTTTGTAATTCCTGATAATATTCTTCTACAGAATTTTTTCCTTGTCTTAAACGCTGCAATTTTTGAAGCAATTCACGTTGATAATATGGTGGAACCCAACGCGTACGCATAGCAGTTTTCAAAGCAGCCCAAGTAGTTGGAATAGGATATAATCTACAATGTTCAGACCACCAAACACATGCAAAACTAGTGAAAGCACAAACAGCAGCAGCAACCCGTCTCTCCTCGGGATATTGTAAACATGTAAAACGTTGTTTAGTTTCTAACTCCCAAGCAAGATATATATCAGGAACATATCTACCCTCAAATGGTGGAATATTCAATTTCAGTTTAGGAATATGGACATCATCTCGTACCTGAGGTGGTGGTGCAGGCCTACCATTACGAATATATACCTGAGGTCGACCTGCTGGTGGTGGTGCTGGTGGCTGCACGTAGTTCGGATTTTGATCAACCTCATCCTCATAATCTCCCACATAATCATCCTCCTCCGCATCAGCAGCATGAGCCACAGAAGTATCAACAGCAGCACCAACAGTTTGGCCAAACGCAAGAGGAACACGGCTCGCTCGGCGGAGGTCTGTTTCGCGACGTGGAGGTAGTCGTTGTTGTTGTTGTTGGAGAGGTGCGTTAGGTGCAGCGGGTGGTGGTGGTGGAAGACGCGCGAGCAATTCATTAAACTTGTTATCGAGCTTTGTTTCGAACGTCTTCTCCATGCCATCTATCTTCTCCATGGCCTCTTCAAATCTGTTTAGCACATCTTGCACCTGT
The DNA here is from genome assembly GCF_018294505.1 of Triticum aestivum. Lineage (NCBI taxonomy): Eukaryota > Viridiplantae > Streptophyta > Magnoliopsida > Poales > Poaceae > Triticum > Triticum aestivum. Next base: position 131,684,124 of record NC_057807.1, on the reverse strand, counting down.
CCACTCATCATTTGCTGAAATTTATCATGCAAATCCTTATTCGTCATGTTCTCCCAGTCAGTCTCGTCGGCTTGTGATCCTGGCATGGTTAGCAGCAATAGAAACACACAAGAATATGATCCTACAGACTACTAACAAGAGGTGGTGGTGGGTGTCACAAATCCGTCAAGCAAATCTCAAATTCTTACCAGTTCTTACCCAGCAGCAGGCGGTGATCGGCAACCGTTGTAGTCAAAAACTCTCAAAGCTTGGATAGAGCGATTACCAGGGAGAGTCAAACGCACGACGTAGATGTATGTGGAGCTGGGAAGGCTTATAATATGGTAGCAAAAAGGGTCAGCAATAATCAATTCAGAGATGCAAAGTTGAATAAACGTTGAACGACGGTACTGTGCTGGTCCTAGGCTAGACTGTGCTAGAGACGCGAGCCTAGACACCAACAAAATCACGGCGCGGCACGTAAACAAGGGAAAAGCACACTCTGGATTTTTTTTCGCTTTTTTTGCGCTGTTTTTTTTTGCGCTGTTTTTTTTTGCGAAAAATCACTATAATGGCGAGTGTCTCAAAACTCTTCCTAGGTCAAACTGACAGGATGGGCACGAAATTTTTTCGACCAATTTTTTTTTTCGACTGCCCGGACCCAAAAACTGGAAACGGGTCAAAAAAACTTCCTATAATGGCACCTGTCTCAAAACACTCAGAAACACCTAAAAATAGGATAGCCAGAAATTTTTTTCGAAAAATGCGTTTTCAAAAAATTTTGGGCCTAAACGGAGGGTGGTTTCCGGACTCTTTTTTTTTCGAAACCTACTCCGGCAAGGAAACACGAATCGGAATCTAGATGGATCTCGAAAACAAACCTAATATGACAAGAACTCGGATTGGTGGTGGATATATGGTGGTAGATGGCAGCGGTGGTGGTATATGACAGCGGTGGTGGTATATGGATACGGATTCGAAGCGGTGGCGGATAAGCGGTGGTGGTAGATGGCAGGGGCGATGATGATGGTGCGGCGGCGGCGTGACAACTTATGACCAGAACTCGAAACTCTAAAAGACTAGACTCTAAGACCAGCAACTAGACACGACGATGCAACCGCAAATTCAACAAAGCAAAACCCTAAAAAGATTATGCAAAGGCTCAGATTGGCTCGGATATGATGAACTAACCCTAATTTTTTTGTGGCTTTTTCGTGGACTGTAGGTATGAAGAACAGACTCGATCTAAACTACGAAAAACTGTAAAATCTCACCGAGCAACCTGGAAATCTGATACCACTTGATAGAGGCAAAGGTGTCCCGTCTTTCGATGAGATGATGGATATCACTTTGGTGGAAGTCGACTTTGACGATCCGACTACGAACGTGCGAGGACGTCGCGCCTTAGCAATCGCTAAACCAACTCCGAGAGGTTATTGACCACGCCGGAGCACGATCAACCTGACCACGAGGGTCTGTTTCCTGCGAGCAAACGAAGAACAAGCAAGAAACTAAGATTGCAATCTGGATATTGCGAATATAAGATGAAAGCTTTATTGATCAAGGTGGGGTTCTATGACGCCTTTGTCTGGTCGTTGAACACAAACGAAGTACGCGAAGTTGCAGCTATGGCGAACTTTAATCTAAACAAAACCCAAAGTCTAAACGGTGCCCTAAGGGCTGTATATATGGAGGAAGAGAGGGGGAATTTCGTGGCCCTTGGTGGAGGGGTCCGAAATCAACCCTATCTCTTGTTTCCCCACACATACGGACTCTAAAAATAGCCTATACTTATGTATTTCGAAATTACATGGGCCTGGCCCAATAAAAAGGTGACGCAGCACCTATAATAGCCTCTGGACGAAATTTATGAAGTGACATCTTGTATATTTCGTCCAAGGCTTCATGCACTCGTTATGGTGGCTTCAAAGACCTGAAATCATCACTTGTAACTCTGTTCTTGTTCCCCTTGCGCATGCCATCATCTCCATGCTTGTTCTTGCTCCAATGTTCATCCTTCTCCAAGCTAGGACCTTCATTTGTAAGCAAAATAAATGTATCCAATTTAGGCAGCATCATATTCTCATGAACATTAGAATCATTACCAAGAAACGAAAGTACCTGGTAATTTAGTTGGCGTGCGCGAGCTCTAGTAATTGGTCCAGTATGTATAGCAGCAGGGGCTGTGGGTGTAACAATGGTATTGATGTCCTCATCACTCTAGGCGACATCCACGATCTTTCAATTGGTATCAGAGCCTCATCTCTCTTTGTTAGGCTTAACCGCCTAGAGAGTAAAGATGTCGACTAGGGGATTAGGATTCTCCGACACTCTTAGTTTCGATGGCACAAATTTTGATGTTTGGGTAATTCGCATGCTTAACCTCATTAGGGTCATGGACCCAAATTTAGAGCGAATTGTAGATATGGGTTTTTCTCCTCCAAAGGACCCCCTAAGATTATCTTTAGAGGATGAGAAAAACTCTTATCTCAATGCTCAAGCTTTTATTGTGCTTTTCGACGCTTTGAGCAATGTAGTTATATTTCAACTCATGCCGTTCTGGGATGCTCATGAGTTGTGGACAAAGCTTCAAGATAAATATGGCGTGTCCAAGTTTTGTGGGGATGATTGTTCTCCCTCCACCTCCGGCCGTGTTGTGTTCTCAACTTCTTCTACTTCACCTACGTGTGGTTTGCCACAAGGTAATGACATGGTGAGTAGTGGTGTTCATTGCAATGATGATAGTGGGCTCATTGTTGATAATCCTTCATCACTTTCTTATTGCAATGCTTCATCTTTGGACTTTAGCACTTTGAGCACTCCAAATGTTTCACATGCTTGTGTTGATAGTCCTTGCATATCATGTAGAAATTGCTTGACTAAATCTTATGATTATATGCTTACTATATCTTGTTGCCATGATGAAAATGCATGTATTTCCTCGAGTTGTTGTGCTAACAATGTAGAGGAAACCCAACACTCCATGGAACAAGATGTGGTCTTGGATGGTGCTTCAAGGGATCCTAAATCATCATCTATTACATTTTGCCTTATGGCCAAGGCTTCAAAGGTATCTCCCACTTTGAATCCCAATATATCTTGTGATGATATTGATGATGGCAAGAGTGATGATGATGTTGATTATGATGAAGAGAATGATGATGTTGCCTCCTTAAAAATTAAGGGGGAAATGATTTTTAAAGCTCTTCTTAAGAATAAAATTGCTCGTTCCAACTTCATGGAAATCATGTCTATTGCTACTGAGGGCAAGAAATATATTGATGAGTTGGAATCTCGTCTTGAGGAGCATGAGGTCACCATTGATAAAATGGAAGGCCATGAGCGTGATTACGCTAATGAGATTGCGGACCTCTCTCAAGCTCTTGAACTTGAACAAACCACCAAGGAATCTCTTGAGGAGACTTTTGCTCTAGAATTATCTAGAGTGAGGGAATCTCGTGATAGAGCTCTTGTGGTGGCCAATGATTTTGAAACTAAAAATGCTAAGCTTGAAGTTGCTCATGCTAGACTCCTTGAGGATTTTGAGCACCTCAAAAATGGCTCAAGGGTCATTAAGGGTGAGCTCATCAAACTCACCGAGTCTCATGCTCAACTTGAAGCTTCTTATTTAAAAGAGCTTTCCAAGTTGTCCTCTCCTCTTGTTATTAATGATGATGCTTGTGCTACTAACTCTATTACTTGTGAAGCATCCATTTTGAAGGAGAATGTTGAGCTACGGGCTCAACTTGAGTTGCTATCTAGCAATTATGGGAAATTGGAAGAAAGTCATGAAAAGCTCTCAAGCTCTCATGATGATCTTCTAGTATCCCATAATGTGCTAAAGATAGCTCATGAGGCCATGATTGCTAAGGTAACATCTAGTGAGCCTCATGTGGATACTAGCACTACTTCTAGTCAAAATGCTATGTTGCCATGTGCTAGTCCTTGTAATTCATCTACTCACAATGTTGGTACATCTTGTGATGAATTGCTTTCCTTGCCTTGTTGCTCTAACAATGAAGCTTATACTTCCTCTAGTACTTGTGTTGAGACTAACCATGTAGAGGAAATCAAAGAGCTCAAGGCCCAAGTCACTTCCTTGAAGAAAGACTTGGAAAAGAGTCATGAAGGTAAATTCACACTCAACAATATCTTGAGTGTGCAAAAATCCCCCAATGACAAAGGTGGACTTGGATTCAACTCCAAGAAGAAGAATAAGTCCAAGATGAACAAAAAGAAGGGCCAAGAACAAGTCAAGAATTCGTCCAAGATTGTTTGCTTCAAGTGCAAAGAAGAAGGGCATCATGTTAGATCTTGCCCATTGAAGAAGAAGGCCATTAGTGACAAGCAACAAGGGAAGCGGCCACAACTTCGATCCCATGCTCAACCACAAGTTGAAGAAAGTCCTCTTCCCAAGAATCCTCAAGCTAATGCTTCTCAAGTTGAGAAATCAAGTGAGAAGAAAGTGAAGAGTAGACATTGCTACTTTTGTCGTGAGAAAGGTCACCTCGCCTCTTCATGCACTAGTGGTAACTTATCCAGCCCAATTATTATTGATGATATCTATTCTCTTGGGAAGGATATGGTTGGCAATGTGTTTCCCAAAGTTGTTGGTACTCAAAGTGGTGTCAAGAAGAGAACCATTTGGGTAGCCAAGCCTATTGTGACTAACCTCTTAGGACCCAACTTGGTTGGGGACCAACAAGCTCAAACTTGATCAATAGGTGTTGTTGGAGGGCATTGGAGACTTGGCTACTTTATGAAGAATTAAGGGGACTTCATCATTTTAATTGTCTCAAGCCAAGTTATTCGAATTATCAAATTTCTATCTTATATCCAATGTTTCTCCATGCGGTAACTCGTGCTTAAAGTGTTTACATTGATAGTTACTTACCCCTTTGCATGTTTGGTTTTGTTCCTTGCATGTGTTTGTATATGTTGTGCTTCCAACTTGATTATCTTGAGCAATCAAGTATGTGTGTGTTGGTTTGCACATCATGTACGTGTGTGTCATGCATTGAGCCTTTTGCATCTTGTTCTTTTCTTAGTTGGCTCTTGTGAGAGATTAATGGAATATCCCATTATGGGGAAGTGATGTGCTTTGTGCACCTCACAATCCTATATATGTGTGTACATGAGTAATACCATCTAGTATTGATATTTCAAGATTATCAAGTTGCTATGTGGTATGTCTTCTCATGAGAAATTCAAATTCTATATTGTCCATTAATTATCTCGTGTTGGATCATTATTTTGCCTCTTGTTTATCTTCAATTGGTATCACATTACGGGGGAGTAATATGCTATGTGTATATTACTAGCCTAGAAAATGTGTACATCTGAGACATTGTCACCTAGAATTGATATTGTAAATTATCTTGTTCCTAGGTGGCATGTTAGCTCTACAAGTTGCAATTTGCTTTTTTATGGTGTGAAGATGATGTCGGATATTGTGACGCCCGGATAGTTACGCTACAGTAACCCTCTAGTAATGATGCCACGTCGCCTCGAATATTGTTGATAATCTCGCGTTAGTTCAGAACCGATCCAAATTCAGACTTGAATTAAAGTCAAAACAATTAAAGTTTTCAAAAGTCAAAACTAAGTTGTTCCTAATGTGTCAAATAGTCCATAATAAATGTTGGTGAAGAAATCATCTTTGAATAAAATACTTAAATGCACTAAATAAACTAAAACGGCGATAAAACAATTATTAAAAATGCTTTTAAAATAATAAGCAAATGCAAAAATACTTTATTTAAAGTGCCAAAATATTTGGGGTTGTGACCTATTTAATAACACCAAATTATTTGTCGCTTTTAGATTTTTTTAAAACAAAAATAAAAGAAAACAGAAAAGTAATAGAATATTAAAAAAAAACAGAACAAACAAAAAAGGGAAAAGAAACACCCCCCCCTGCTGGGCCTCAGCCCAGCTGGCCATTGGGCTAACCAGGCCGGCCCAGCCGGCGCCCCACTCCCCTCCTCCTTATCCCCCACCCCGATCGAACCCTAGGGCAACCCCCCCCACTTCCCCCATCGATCCAGATCTGGATCGGGATCATCCCCGTTGCCCCCACGAACCCCCACTCCCCCCCCCGCACGTCTCTCCCTCTCCCTCCCAGCGCCGCCACACACCCAGCGCCCCAGCGCTCGGCGCACCCATCCCCTCGCCCCGTCGGCCTCGTCCCGACCCCGCCGCCTCTCCCCGGCAACCGCGCCCCCCCCACTCCTCGACGCCGGCGCCTCGCCTCGTTACCGACCCTGAAGCCGCCGGATCGAGCCGCGCCCCGCCGCCTGGACACCGCCGCCCCAAGTCGCCGCCACCCGACGCCCGCGGCCTCGACACCGCCGCCCGTCGCCGCCGAGAGCGCCTCCCCGCCGGCCTGCTTCCCCTCCATCGCGACGTCCTCGACCTCCTCCCCGAGCCCCGCTGCCCGAATCCCTACGAATCGTGGTGAGGCCCCCGGCCTCCTCCCTCTCCCTCGCCCCCGCGCTCACCACGACCCTGTCCCGTCCACGCCCGTGCACGCATCACTGCGCCCGCATGCCGGAGCTTGCGTTCCAGGCCGCACTCGCCCTCCTCCGCCCTGGCCGACGCCCTCCTTCGCCCCAGCCGGCGCCAGGGGACCAGTCGGGCTGCAGCGCCCCGTTGCCACGGTGGCCTCGCTCCTCTGAGCTGCCTCCGGTCGCCACCCGCCTTCCCCTACTACTCCGGCCGAGCCCCCTCGCGGCCACTGCCGCAGCTCCCGCTGGGCCACAGCCGAGCACCGCCTCCGGCTGCCACCCGCACGGCCTCCGGCGGCCGCCCGCGCACCACCGCGGCCTCGCCCCGCTCCGGCCATGGCCATGCCGTGGCCACCGACCTCCGCCGTTCCGGTGCCCTCCCGGGTCCGCCTGCACCCTGGGCGTGCACCCAAACGGGGCACACCCGTTGCGCCCGAACCCGAACGCACGCACACCCGAACCGATAGCCCCCCCCGGGCCACTGACTAGGGGGGCCCGCCCCAGAACGTTAAAAAAAGAAGGGGATTAAAAAAAAATAATAAATAAATAATAAAATAAATAAAAACAATAAATATAATTAATAAAATTAAACATGATTTAATAAAATTATTAATTAATTAATTAATTAATTAAGTAACTAATTAAGTTAATTAATCTGGTTTAATTAAATTAATTAACTAGTTAAGTTTAATTAAACTATAATTAGATTAACCTAAACCCTAATTAACCTAAATAGAGAATGACAGGTGGGTCCCACTGGACCCACATGTCAGGTTGACCAAGTCAACCCTGCTGACTGCTGACGTCAGCATGACATCATGCTGACGTCATAAATCCATTTTCCGAATTAATTAAACAATTAAATAAATTCCAGAAATTGCTAAAATCTTTTAAAAATCATATCTTTTAATCCGTAACTCGGATTAAAATATTTTCAACATGAAAGTTGCTCAGAACGACGGGACGATTCCGGATACGCAGTCCGTTCGTCCACCACACCCCCCTAACCTATCGAACCCGCAACTTTCCCCCTCCGGCTCCTCTGCCCGAAAACACGAAACACCGGGAATACTTTCCCGAATGATTCCCCCTTGACCAGTACCACCTTATACCCCGTTAGGGCACGCCTAGCATCGCTTCTTGACATGTCATGCATCGATATGCATCTGTTTACTTGGTATTCATTGTTTCTTCCCCCTCTTCTCTCCGGTAGACTACGAGACCGACGCTGCTGCTGCCCAATTCGACTACGGAGTTGACGACCCCTCTCTCTTGCCAGAGCAACCAGGCAAGCCCCCCCCCTTGATCACCAGATATCACCTATTCTTCTCTATACTGCTTGCATTAGAGTAGTGTAGCATGTTACTGCTTTCCGTTGATCCTATTCTGATGCATAGCCTGACATTGTTGCTACACCTGTTGATACCTTACCTGCAATCCTAAATGCTTAGTATAGGATGCTAGTTTATCATCATTGGCCCTACATTCTTGTCAGTCTGCCTTGCTATACTATTGGGCCGTGATCACTCGGGAGGTGATCACGGGTACATACTATACATACATACATACTATACAGATGGTGACTAAAGTCGGGTCAGCTCGAAGAGTACCCGCGAGTGATTCACGGATTGGGGGCTGAAAGGACCTTTGTCCCGACGGCCCTCTGTGTGGATCTTTGTGGCGGAGCGACAGGGCAGGTTGAGACCACCTAGGAGACAGGTGGGCCTGGCCCTGTTCGGCGTTCGCGGATACTTAACACGCTTAACGAGATCTTGGTATTTGATCTGAGTCGGCTACGAGCCTATACGCACTAACCATCTACGTGGGAGTAGTTATGGGTATCCCGACGTCGTGGTATCAGCCGAAGCACTTCAGACGTCAGCGACGGAGCGGCGCGCGCCGGATTGGACTGGAACGCCTACTAGGCTAGGTCTGCTTCCGGCCGCCCTCGCAACGTGCAGGTGTGCTCAGGGCGATGGGCCCAGACCCCTGCGCACTTAGGTTTAGACCGGCGTGCTGGCCTCTCTGTTGTGCCTAGGTGGGGCTGCGACGTGTTGATCTTCCGAGGCCGGGCATGACCCAGGAAAGTGTGTTCGGCCAAATGGGATCAAGCGTGTTGGGCTATGTGGTGCACCCCTGCAGGGAAGTTAATCTATTCGAATAGCCGTGATCTTCGGTAACAGGACGACTTGGAGTTGTACCTTGACCTTATGACAACTAGAACCGGATAGTTAATAAAACACACCCTTCCAAGTTCCACAGACAACCCGGTGATCGCTTTTCCGCTGGGCGACGAGGAGAGGATTGCCGGGTAGGATTATGCTATGCGATGCCACTGGAGATGCTACTTAGAGATGCTACTTGGAGGACTTCAATCTACTCTCTTCTACATGCTGCAAGACGGAGTCTGCCAGAAGCGTAGTCTTCGACAGGATTAGCTATCCCCCTCTTATTCTGGCATTCTGCAGTTCAGCCCACTGATATGGCCTCCTTACACATATACCCATGCATATGTAGTGTAGTTCCTTGCTTGCGAGTACTTTGGATGAGTACTCACGGTTGCTTTCTCCCCCCTTTTTCCCCTTTCCTTTCTTTCTGGTTGTCGCAACCAGAGGCTGGAGTCCAGGAGCCAGACGCCACCGTCGACGACGACCCCTACTACACTGGAGGTGCCTACTACTACGTGCAGCCCGCTGACGACGACCAGGAGTAGTTAGGAGGATCCCAGGCAGGAGGCCTGCGCCTCTTTCGATCTGTATCCCAGTTTGTGCTAGCCTTCTTAAGGCAAACTTGTTTAACTTATGTCTGTACTCAGATATTGTTGCTTCCGCTGACTCATCTATGATCGAGCACTTGTATTCGAGCCCTTGAGGCCCCTGGCTTGTATTATGATGCTTGTATGACTTATTTTATTTGTAGAGTTGTGTTGTGATATCTTCCCGTGAGTCCCTGATCTTGATCGTACACATTTGCGTGCATGATTAGTGTACGATTGAATCGGGGGCGTCACAGATATCCTTGTTATCTACCACCGGGAATTATTTCCAAATACTTCTTGTCTTTTGACAATTGGTACTCACTTATGTGTGGTAGAAATTATTGATCATCTTTACATTGGCCTTTGCTTTTATTTGTTTTATCTCTTGCCTAGGATTGTGTCAACTCCCATTGTATTCCATACCACGTGTGGATCTTGTTAATTTCTTGACCTTGTCTAGTGTTTTCTAGATATAGTGAAAGTGGTGATCCCACCTCATGCATTTTGTATTCAAATGCAAATTCTCTATGATGCACTAGTCTTGGGGGAGCTATCCTATTCTCTATAAAACACTCATCTTGTGATCCTTATCAAGTGTGTGTTTGTGGAAGGCAAGCCATTTCTTTTTGGTACTTTGTGCCATCATGAAACTTTGTAGAGGGCTTGGTTTGTTTGGAACCATTCTCTCTCTTGGGAGTTTGACATCTTTCTTTTTGAGTGTATCAATGGATATATCATTCCTTGATGTATCTTTTATGGACATCCTCCAAGTGATGATTTATTCATTTGGTATCTTTTTTTGCTTGGTATTTCTTTGTCTTTTGGTCTCGGTTCTTGAAAGTCTTGAGCATGCATATTTACTTCTTGTAGTTTCTTTGGCATGTTTCCTTTCTTTGACCCAATATAGGGGGGAACTCCACCAAGTCTCAAATTGGATGAGATCTGCATGAAATTCATTTTCATATCTATATGCACATATTTATGTGGAGCTTGTCCTATATGTTGTTGGTTCTCTAACTCTTTGGTCCCAATGAATTCGGGTACCATTTTGTTTGTGTTGTTGTCTAGGAACAAGTGGATATGCATTGGATGGTCGGCTCACTCACAAGGAAGGTGTTGTCACCATGTTCTTATTGGAGTCAAGCTAGGATGATCAATGAACTACTTTGTACCTTCAATTGGTATCTAGCACATCCTTCCAATGTTATCTCGGTAACAAGTATCTTCATATACTTCATGCACACATTTCTTGCATCAACCTTGTGTAGGTTGTATCATGGCATGTTATCCATTCTTTCTTGTCATACTTGTTTCCTTTCTCAAAGCATCCCAACAATGATGTCTTGTTGCTAGTTGTGATGTCTTTGATGTTCGTGTGGCTGGTATTCATTTATATACAATAAGACCATATCTAGCCATGTGCTATGCTCTCAAGCAAATATCTTATTGGTATATGTATGACTTCCTTTTGGATATCTTGTTCCTTCGTGTTGTAACTATTTCGGGTGTATATCCTTCTTTGTAGATATATATATCATCATGATTTCATCTACCTAGAATCTTATACACTTGAGAGAAGTTGCATATCTAGATGATATCCTTTCTTTCACGTCCATCTTGTATTTCTTATGTTATTTATTTGGTGGCTCCATGAAAGCTTTTGCCTTGAGTGCGTGTTTTCTATCGTTGCATCTTGATGCGCTCTTGTGTGGTGAAGATTATTTTCCTCATGCTTATATTTACGAGTTTTTTTTGCCATCTTAATTGGCATCCCTCGTCTTGATGCGCCTTTCATCTTCTATCTTCACTGCGGGTTGTCTCAAGCATAGGTTCTCTATATGCTTATTAGTATGCTTGTGAACCCATTCTCTAGTTGTGTGTGGGAATGATAGGCCTTGCACCGTGTGCCTCATTCTTTGAAGACTTTATTGATGCTTAATGCTCTTCTCTACATTAGTCTTCTCAAGTGCATTGACTTGACTCACACACATCTTTTTGATTGAGCACACTCTTAAGTTGCCTCTCTTACTTGTTGCTCAACCATGTGTTTGTTGCAAGTACTAGGCTTAGTTTTCTATATACTCACTTGCACTTGTTGTAAGTTTCTAATGATTTTGGGGGAGCTATGATCCTATTTTATGCACTTTGTATCCAAATACAAAAATTCTTGATGTGCACAAATCATGGGGAGCTTCTCTAGTTTCTTTAGAACATTGCTCCGCTCTTCTCATAATATCCTTTATTCATGTGGCTCGTAGGATCATTGGCCTAGTTGGTTCAATTGGTATCTTTTGATAGCTTGCTTCAATTGGTATCTTTTGGTTGCTTGATTACTTGTTTCTCTCTTTGATTATGTCTTTGTGGCATATCTTCCTTTTGCAATCTTTGGGCCTCAATATAGTTTGTCTTCCTCCAAGTATTTACCGTTGGATATGTGTATTGCATTCCACTCTCTTGTTGATAAATACACAATTTATGGAGGAACACATTTTATATTGGCCTTCTAAGCTTTTAGCCCATTTTGGCAATCGATGCCAATGGGGGAGAAGTTTCAGAGAGTTTTGTGGAGAAGTTTAGAGAGTTGTCTCCTCTTGCTTTGGTTTTGTTCCTTAGCATTTGCATCTCATTCGCATGCACTATTGGTTCTTGCATTGCATGGTGATGCATAATTCCTTATATAAACTCTCTTGAAAGTGATTGTCATCAATTACCAAAATGGGGGAGATTGAAAGAACATGCGATGCCCCCATGTTTGGTTTTGGTAATTGATGACAATCTCTATGGACTAATGGTTGCCTTGAGTTAAAGGTTTTGTCCATAGGCTTTTCTTGAAGTCCATGTGTTGGTTTCAAGGAGTTTATGAGTTGTCCAAGGTGCTATTAAGGAATTATTATAAGATTGGTCATGTGAGTGTTGAGCTTATTGCAAGCATGTCTTGAAGAAGAAGATTGTGTGATCATTCATGTTTACCTTCAAGACATCATCCAAATGAAGAGAGTTGGAAAGATTCAAGGTTGATCAAGACTAAGTCAAGAGTGAATCAAGTTGATCAACTCACAAAGCGCAAAAGATGTACCGAGAGGGATCAAGTGATCCCATGGTATGGTAAGCATTGTACATTGCACTTTGTGTACTAACCCACGGTCTATGTGAGAGTTCTATGTGGGGTTAGGTACGTGTCCATGGGCTTGCGTCAAGAGGAAGATATCATACAACCCATGGAAAGGATGCCATCAAGTGGTGATCGTCATCATGATTGCCGTGTGCAAGTTCAAGTGGAGCATCACGAAGAGATCAAGTGCTTGAATCTTACCATCCTTTGTGGTGTCAATGGTCTTGTGAAGATGTGCCAAAGAGAGGCTCACCCATAGTGGACTATGGGGGAGCAATCATCTAGTCTTCATCGAGCCAACGCAATCAAGAAAGGTGGTCCAACTTGAGGGAGTCAAGATCGTCATCATCTAGCTCAAGTGGACCATGTGCAAGGCAAAGGTTTGCCCTTGATAGGTTTTCTCTTTTACCGGTCTCATGGTGGTAGTTGGGAGACCGGGTTATAGGACCGTTTGCCGTACTATCAAGGGGGGCTCTCAAGTTGGTAGCTTGATCGTATCGTTAGTAGAGATCTCAAACCATTGCATCCTTTCATCATGTTTCTTGGTTCTTGTTTGGTTCTATTTGTGAGTCTTAGAGCTTATGGTCATCTTGATGACAAGCTTAAGTTCATCGAAAACGGAGTTCGCATGCGTCTTCTATGATGTTTTCGGTGTTGGAGGTTTTACCAGTCTTATCCGAGGAAGGGTTCTCACCTTTTTCTTATGGGCCTTTTCTAATTTGCTTCTTATTGTTATTTCTTTCAAGATTGTGTTAGCCCTTGTTGCTAGCTTTCCAACAAACTTGATTTCGTCGAATTCGGAGCTCGTATGCGAAAGTTGTGACTATTTTGATATTGCCTGTTTGACATAGAGAGGTTGTACCGCCCCATAGAGAGGTTGTACCGGTTGACCGGTACAACCGGTGTTTGGAGCGGTTGTACCGCTCCAGAATTGGTTCGGAGGTTGTACCGGTCATGTACCGCTCTACCACCGGACTAGTTTCTGTTGTGGTGCGGTTGTTGGGCGGTTGTGGGCCGGTTGTACCGCCTATTGCCTGTTACATGTTGTACCGGTGCTCATAGCGGTTGTACCGCTCCTATGTTATTCTGCACATAACGGGCAGATTCGTGGGGACCTATTTAAGGGGGTCTTCGTCCCCAATGGTTCCCTATCTCTTGAGCTTGTTTTTGCCCCCATTGTTGACCTTCTATGAGCTCGCTAACTCTCAATCCCTCCATGGATTCTTGCTAGTTTTTGAGGGAAAAGAGAGAGGAGATCTAGATCCACATTTCCACCAATCACTTTCTCCTCTATGTGAGGGGAACCCCTTGGATCTAGATCTTGGAGTTCTTTGTGTTCTCCTTCTTGTTCTTCCTCTCACTTTCCTCCCTAGCATTAGTTGCTTTGGTGGGATTTGAGAGAGAAGGACTTGGGCACTCCGTGTGCCCTTGCCATTGCATTTGTGCATCAGTTTGAGTTCTCCACGGTGATACATGGAAGTTTCAAGTTGAGAAGCTTATTACTCTTGGGTGCTTTGTACCCTTGAGCTTCTTCCTCTTTGGTGCTTGGGCGCCCTAGACGGTTGGTGGTGTTCGGAGCTCGATCATTGTGGTGTAAAGCTTCGGGCAAGCATCGGGGTCTCCAATTAGGTTGTGGAGATCGCCCCGAGCAATTTGACGGGTACTGGTGATCGCCCCCAAGGGTTGCCAAAGTGTACGGGTTCGGTGACCGCCACCAAGGGTCGCCATTTGTACGGGTTCGGTGACCGCCCTCAAGGGTCCCTTAGTGGAATCATGACATCTTGCATTGTGCGAGGGCATGAGGAGATTACGGTGGCCCTAGTGGCTTCTTGGGGAGCATTGTGCCTCCACACCGCTCCAAACGGAGATTAGCATCCACAAGTGTGTGAACTTTGGGATACATCGTCGTCTCCGTGTGCCTCGGTTATCTCTTACCCGAGCCCTTTACTTATGGACTTTACTTTGTGATGGCCATTTTGTTCCTTGTCATATATCTTGCTATCACATAGTTGCTTATCTTGCTTAGCATAAGTTGTTGGTGCACATAGGTGAGCCTAGTTGTTGTAGGTTTTGTGCTTGACAAATTAACCGCTAGGTTTATTCCGCATTTGTTCAAGCCTCTACCGTAATTATTTTAAAACGCCTATTCACCCCCCCCCTCTAGGCGACATCCACGATCTTTCAGTTGGTATTCCTGCCCAACCCAAACCTTACTTTCCTCAGCCTAAGAGACAAGTAGTGTTTGAACAAACAAAAACACCCCTAGCTGCTCCAATACAGAACAAAAACACCACCATCCAGCAAGCTAAATAAAACCAAGTTTGTTACAAATGCAGAGAGCCATGGGTGCCTGGCCACAGGCAAGTATGCAGAATGAGCCAGAAAGCACAAGTGCAATCATTGCAAACACAAGAAGAAAATGCAGAGGTAATTTATGTCATACATTTTGAAGATCCTGACCTGGAACAGGTTGTTCCACCACCTGATAATGTTGTGTTACAAGTCTATGCATGCTGCCCTTGGCATTGGTGCAATGAAGAACACATTTATCTTGACAGTTAAGGTGGACACAACAGTAGCTATAGCACTTGTGGACAGCGGTAGCACGTCCACATTTGTATCACCTGACATGGCTACAAAGCTGCCTGTTGCCGACCAACTCCAAAATCAAAGTGCTGGTAGCAAGTGGAGGAGTACTGTGGAGTGATTTCACTTCCAACAACTGTCCCTATGAAATACAGAGCACACAGCTGTATGACACCTTTAGAGTCTTAAAGCTGAAAGGATATGATATGATTTTGGGAGTGGATTGGTTAGGAAAATATAGCCCTATTCTAATGGGCTTCATTAAAATGGAAATGAGGATTACTGCAACACCCAATACTCCAATCACCTTTGTAGATGAAATTGTACCCTTGTCTTCTCCAGTGGAAATCACAGACAATGTAGAAAAGTTAATGGACCATGCTATGTGTGGATTTTTCCTCCTGTCTGCATGTCACATTGTATGAAAAATTCCTGAGGAGCTCCACGAACTTATTCAGTAGTATGAAAAATTATTCAGTACTCCTACTGAATTGCCTCCCAGCAGGCCCTGTGATCACAGAATTCCACTAGTGGAAGGAGCAAAAGTTGTAAACCAGAGGCCCTACAGAGTGCCTCATCACCAGAAAGAAGCACTAGAAAAGATCTAACTCCTTAAGGCTGGTCTGATTAGACCTAGCACTAGTCCCTTTTCTTCACCTGTGCTTGTTAAGAAAAAGGATGGCACTTGGAGGCTCTGCATTGATTACAGGAAACTAAATTCTATCACAATAAAAAACAAGTACCCAATTCCTATGATAGATGATCTTCTGGATCAGTTAAAAGGAGCAACAGTCTTCTCCAAGATAGATCTCAGAAGTGGGTATCACCAGATAAGAATCATCTGAAGCAAGTCTTTCACGTCCTACAAAAAAATCACCTATATGCCAAACTGGACAAGTATTCTTTTGGTTAATCTGAAATAGAATATTTGGTCCATGTCATCAACAAGGAGGGCGTGGCAACTAATCCCACTAAAATTGCTGCTATCAAGGAGTGGCCAGCTCCCACAAATGTAACTGAACTTGGAAGTTTTCTAGGCCTGAGTGGCTACTACAAAAGATTTATTCAGGGATATGGCATAATTTGCAGGCCCCTAAGAGAAACTCACACAAGCACCTGTCTTGGCCCTACCAGATTTCTCTAAACCATTTGTGTTGGAAGCTGATGCAAGTGGTTATGGCCTTGGAGCTGTCCTAATGCAAGATGGAAAACCCTTGTCTTATTCCAGTAAATCCATAGGATCAAAAGCAGCAGCATGGTCCACTTATGACAAAGAGAGTCTGAAGTGCATTCAAGAGCAAAAATTAACTGAGGGAATACAACACAAGCTCTTACTTAAGCTGTTGGGCTGCAATTTTATAGTGGAGTACAAAAAGGGCAAAGAAAATAAAGTTGCTGATGTATTATCCAGAGTAAAGCACATGATTTCGCTCCTATCTGCCAGTATCACTACCCTAAATTGGTCTCTGAAGTCATAAAAAGCTATGCGGCAGATCAGGAAGTCAAAGATCTCATAGTTGAGTGTGCCACCAGCAAGGACAGTAGCACTGGATATAACTTCAAGAATGGCATCTTGAGATTTAAAAACAAAATTGTTATTGGCACTGCTACTTCCTTAAGACAGGACATATTGCAAACCTTCCATGCCTCTGAATTGGGAGGCCACTCAGGAAAAAGAGCAACATATCACATAGTCCACTTGGTTTTCCACTGGCATGGCCTCAAACAGGATGTCATTAATTTCATCAAACAATGCCCTATCTGCCAGATAAACAAAGCCGAGCATACTCCTTACCCTGGCCTGTTGGAGCCCCTACCAGTCCCTGATTTTGCTTGGGCCCACAAAAGCATGGACTTTGTTGAAGGATTGCCTACCTCTGAAGACAAGGACCTCATTTTGGTTGTAGTGGACAGGTTCACCAAGTATGCCCATTTCATTGTCATGAAACACCCCATAACTGTCCAAACTGTAGCCAGAGCTTTTCCTGATACAGTGTTCAAACTGCATGGAATGCATTGGTCATAGTCACTAACAGAGACAGAATTTTCACCAGCTACTTGTGGCAACAGTTGTTCAAATCCCTCAAGATCAAACTACACATGAGCACCAGCTATCATCCCCAAACAGATGGCCAAACAGAGAGGGTGAACCACTATTTGGAGAATTACTTAAGGTGCATGTGTTTCCAACAGCCAAGAAAGTGGCATGGATGGCTGGCTCTAGCTGAGTGGTGGTACAATACAAGCTTCCACACTTCATTGCAAATGACTCCCTTCCAGGCTTTGTATGGGTTTCCTCCACCTATGGTAGCTGAATTTGCACTGCCTGACTCTATTTCCGAGGACGATGACAACTTACTAAAGAACAAGGAACTGGCACTGGAAGTGGTCAAGCAAAACCTCTCCAAGGCACAACAAAGAATGAAGCATTATCCTGATAGAAACAAACACGAAAGATCATTTGCTGAAGGAGACATGGTTTACTTAAAATTGCAGCCCTATAGGCACATTTCCCTTAGTCTGCGTAGGCACCTCAAGCTGCACTCCAAGTTCCATGGTCCATTCAGAATTATGCAAAGAGTGGGTCGAGCTGCTTACCAACTCCCCCTCCCTGAAGGCTGCCACCTGCACAACACTTTCCATGTGAGTCGGCTCAAAAAGCACATAGGACCCAAAGTAATCCCTTCCAAGAACTTGCCCCTGATTGGTGCTGATGGAGTTATCCAAATGGAGCCTGAAGCAATCTTGGACAGGAAACTAATTCCAAGACCCAGGGCAATATCAGCATTCCAGTCGTCAGATGGTTAATCAAATGGATCAACATGCCTGAGGAAGCAGCCACCTGGGAGGACTCGACCTTCATACATAAGGTTTTCCCTTCTTTTCAAGTTTGAGAAGATTTGTCTCAACCGAGGGGGGGATTGTCAGGCCATATAAGTGCAGCTCTGAAGAATTCCCCTGTTCCAGCGTGTTGGAAGCAACCCTAGTCGTCGATCTACCATCCAACGGCTATCATCTTCTGTGAGGATAACGGTTCGTCACTGGCATGTTGACTGGGCCGTAGATCTTCCATCCAATGGCTATCATCACTCCGAGTGTCGATGTTCATCATCCGACACAGCGTTGTTGAATTGTGTTGTTGAATTTCCGATATGGGCTCAAAACGGCTATCATCTCCGTGTGCTCTTTGTCACGTAAATTTTGAGACAAAAAAAATAAGCATTTTGGCCTGCGGAAAAATACAAACCGAAGACAAAATGTCACACTAAATTTGTTTTTTCACTTGCGACACCAACACGATCATCTACAAAAAAACAGAATTTCTTTAAAACATTACTATTTTTTCAAGGTATTGTTTCCCGAGGAGCATGCGCTCCCGGGAGCCAAAACCCATGTCCCGAGCGCATGAGTTTTAGTGTTATACTTAAGGCATGCACATTTCCCTCATTCCAAGCAACTTCGGAAAACCTTGTTATTCTCCCTAATTGATAAGATGAGACATAACTTTTACCTCCATTTCAAAAATAATATTACACTCAATGACTTGCCCGCACCACGCTGCCGTCGGAGAAACCGCGTAACTCTAGACAACCTATCTACAAAGCAAGAGCGCATGAGTTCTAGTGTTATGCTTAAGGCATGCATATTTCCCTCAATTCCAAGCATGACCATTGAGGCTGCTTTTCTTCATTGACCTTGCTTTCGGGCTTTACCCAAATCCCTCGTTTGAATGAAGTTACAATGCCAAAACTTATCAGGGCGCAATTAGCCCTACTTTCAAGCATGGCTAGCTTAGGGCATCTCTCAAATCACCCACAACCGTTCCAGCAGAGCCAGCGTGTTGCCCCATCAGGTCCGCACAGCAATTTGGATGTCCGTTTTCCCATAACCGGGGTTTTGTGGTGCATCAAGACCGCTGTCACACACTTCCGCCACCCAGGTCCCAGTTAAGGGCATGGCCAATGGGCCACGCTGGACGGGCGCCCCAAGTGCCACATCCTCCTGCCGAGTGCCACCTCCTTCAAACCCGTGGCTTGCAGAGCGAAACCGGCTCCTGTAGAAGAACTTGGTTCTTCCCTCACGAAAGCAACAAGGCGGCCGCTCGAGCGATGCGCTGGGAGGTCCGTCGCTCCACTCGATTCGGGACCACGCGCCCCCAACAAAATCCCGCGAGTGAGAGAGGGGAAAGGCGCGAAAGGAGAAGGAAATGGTGGGAAGGGGAGAAGGAGCAGAGGCGCGGCGCGCACCAGGGAGCGGAAGCGCGGTCAGCGTGTGAACGAGCGGAGAAGGCGGCCATCCTCATCCTCAACCTGCCGTCAACATCGTCGATTCCAGCTCTCGCTGCAAGGTATGCGGCTGGTTCGTCCCCTGTCATGGCAAGATTGATTTTTGTTTAGTAAACTAGGCTAGGGTTCGATGGATTATGGAGATTCATGGTGATTCATCAGTGAATAAATTCGTTCCAAGAACAAGATCGATTCCCCTGTGTGTGATTTAGGTTCTACCTATTTGAGTCAGGTGACCTTTGCTTGTGTAAATCCCCAAATCCCCATCTGTTTTCTTCTTAGCCCTGAGAGAAACATGTCAGATCAGCCTTGGTACTTTGCTCTTTGCAATTGTGAAGAGAAAATTATGTTGCTTGCATATCGTGGAGGAAATTATATAGGATTTAATGCTTCTATTTGCTACATAGATCTCCCGATTGGTAGGAAGTAGTGGTACAGTTTAATTCTGAGATAGGTCTGTATATGCTAGCTTCGTATTTGTTTGCTAATGGCTAGGTGCAGATGCTTCTTTCTTTTACTAGATGTACTAGTAGTTGGTATATTATTAGACTAGCATAATCACAGGGATGCTGGTACTAGTAGTGGCTATATTAGGTGCAGATGTTGAATTCTTTTGCTAGATGTACTAGCCTTATTCAGGAAACGTGGCTGCCATCAAGGTGTTTTGGTACTGAGAAAATTTGAACAGAGTTCTGACTGTTATAACATCTATGTTCGTTGGTCAATTTGGTCTCTTGTGCTAGCTTCATATACTGATAAAGAAAGAGTGGTGTTAGTCTGCTGAAGGCAGCCATATTTGTGGTTTTTTTAATCTTTTTTGAGAAATGCCGGGTAGGATAAAGAACTGAGAACACTTGAACACTTTGCTATCTTTTTATTGTTCTTTGGTAGTTCTGTAAATGCTATTTGCACATGAATATTATTTTTGCCATCCATATTATAGCTCCATGTGTAGTTTTGTGCATAATTCTTATTACTTGATTTTTAAATTGTATCTCAACTTGCAGTATGTCACAATTGAGTTCCGATGAGTTCGAAGATGATACCGTTGACCCAACAGAAATTTTCTCTCTAGAAGATTACTTGGCACAACAGAATACTCTCAACAACTTTGCTACACAAATAGCCACAAACATTCATGATGCACTAGGAGCTCCAAGTACTAGGCGTCAGTCAGCCCCTAGGACATATATTGACCGGAAGAGAGAATTTTACAATGAACTTCTCATAGCAGATTACTTCTGTGATAATCCTACCTATCCTGATTACTACTTCCGTAGAAGGTTCCGCATGGGAAAACCCCTCTTTGTACGCATTGTTCAAGCTCTTGGTGAGTGGTCTCCCTACTTCACTCAAAGGGTAGATGCCCTGGGCCATCTAGGTCTACCACCTTTATAGAAGTGCACGACATCCATGCATATGCTGGCGTATGGTGTTTCTGCCGACAAAACAGATGACCATGTAAGACTTGGTGCATCTACGGCACTCGAGTCTCTTGAGAAATTTGCTAAGGGGGTCATTGCCAAGTTTGGTGGAGAATATTTGCGAAGGCCAACTGTTGAAGACATTCAACGTCTACTGGAAATTGGCGAAGCACGTGGTTTTCCTGGTATGCTAGGAAGCATAGACTGCATGCATTGGGAGTGGAAAACTGTCCGGTTGGATGGAAGGGGCAGTTTACACATGGTGACTATGGTGTCCCTACCATCATGCTTGAGGCTGTAGCATCCCATGATCTATGGATATGGCATGCCTTCTTTGGTGTTCCAGGATCCAACAATGACATCAATGTGCTCAATCGGTCGCCATTGTTCACTGAAACATTGCAAGGGAATGCTCCTAGGGTAGACTACTATGTCAATGAGCGACAATACAAGAAGGGATATTATCTTGCAGATGGAATATATCTGGAGTGGGCTGTTTTTGTGAAAACCATCTGGTTGCCTCAAACTGAAAAGGATAAGTTATTTGCGAAGAAACAAGAAGGTGCGAGAAAGGATGTTGAACGTGCATTTGGAGTTCTACAACAACGCATCAAAATTGTGGCAGAACCATCATGTCTTTGGGATCAAATAGATATCTGCAACATAATGAAAGCATGCGTGATCGTGCACAACATGATACTCGAAGATGAGAAGGGCGAGGAGTTACCTTTCGATCTGAATGAAGCTTTGGGATCATCCACTGCTCTGCCACCGACAGCAATTAGTGGGGCTACACCTTTGTTTGCCGACGTGATTAGAAGAGATGTTGAGATACGTGACCGGTCCATGCACAATCAGCTCAAGCATGATTTGGTTGAGCATATTTGGAAGAAATTCAGCGAAGATACAAACAATTAGATGTGTGTGTGTGTGTGTGTGTGTGTGTGTGTGTGTTTGTGTGTGTGTGTGTGTGTGTGAGAGAGAGAGAGAGAGAGCAGAGTGTTTTAAGACTATCTTTGAATTGTATGTGTTTTCAAGAGTTTTAAGACTATCTTTGAATTGTATGTGCTGTCAAGAATTTTAAGACCATCTTTAAGTGTACTCTAGATTATGCATACCGACTTGTGTTCTGTACTTGCTTGTTCTGGGCATGTTAATTATCATGATAACAAACAGTCTTTTTTTTCTTTCAGGTCCAATGGAATATCGTCCTCCTAATGGTTTCATGAGCTTCCATCAAGACCAAAGTCACCCCAACTTCACCTTGCCAGCCCCGCAGCAGTTTGGTTTCCAATATCCAATGTTCTGCACGCAGCCACCGCCGCCACCAGCCAAGCACCACTCTCTTCCATCACCATCTGATCCCAGGACCACAACTCCATTGAACAAGCGAAAATGAGTCACAATTGATGTGGAAGCAGATGATGAAGATAGGCACAGGTTGTATTATACAAAAGATGAGGATATCAGATTGGTAAGTCCCCAAAATCCTCTTACACTTGTCATGTAGACATCAAAGATATCTCATGTCTTTCTATCTAAGAATTTATTTAGGCCGGGTTCTCCTATTTTTATACTCCTGGATA
Source organism: Triticum aestivum (assembly GCF_018294505.1). NCBI lineage: Eukaryota > Viridiplantae > Streptophyta > Magnoliopsida > Poales > Poaceae > Triticum > Triticum aestivum. The sequence goes on along the minus strand of NC_057807.1, from coordinate 131,661,887 downwards.
TGCATCTTGTCTTTTGTTTAGTCAAATCTAACCTTATGCTTCCTTTGTGCAGGTGAGTGCTTGGTTGCGCAACTCTGTGAATCCTATCGATGGGAATGCAAAGAAGGGAGAATACTACTGGAAGGAGGTTGCTGATGCATACAACAGCACAACTGAGAGTGACCGAAAGAGGGATGTGAAGCACCTGAAGAACCATTGGTACAAAACAACAAAGAAGGTAACCTCTTTCAATGGCTGCTATAACCAGATCAGAGACACCTATGCGAGTGGTCGGTGTGATCAACAATTGATGCAACAAGCTCTAGACCTGTACCATAGCCGCAATGGACACCAGTTCTGTTGGGGAACGTAGTAATTTCAAAAAAATTCCTACGCACACGCAAGATCATGGTGATGGCATAGCAACGAGAGGGGAGAGTGTTGTCTACGTACCCTCGTAGACCGTCAAGCGGAAGCGTTATGACAACGCGGTTGATGTAGTCGTACGTCTTCACGATTCGACCGATCCAAGCACCGAACGTACGGCACCTCCGTGTTCAGCACACGTCCAGCTCGATGACGTCCCTCGGGCTCCAATCTAGCGAAGCATCGGGGATGAGTTCCATCAGCACGACGGCGTGGTGACGATGATGATGTTCTACCGGTGCAGGGCTTCGCCTAAACTCCGTGACGATATGACCGAGGTGGAATATGGTGGAGGGGGGCACTACACACGGCTAAGGAACGATCCGTAGACCAACTTGTGTGTCCATGGGATGCCCCTTGCCCCTGTATATAAAGGAGTGGAGGAGGGGGAGGGCCAGCCCCCTCTATGGCGCGCCCTAGGGGAGTCCTACTCCCACCGGGAGTAGGATTCCCCCTTTCCTAGTAGAACTAGGAACCCTTCCATGTAGTAGGAGTAGGAGAGAAGGAAAGGGAAGAGGGAAGGAGAAGGAAGGAAGGCCCCCCCTCCCTAGTCCAATTCGGACTTGTCCAAGGGGAGGGGTGCGGCCACCCTTTTGGCCCTTTCTCTCCTTTCCCGTATGGCCCATTGAAGCCCAATACGAATTCTCGTAACTCTCCGGTAGTCCAAAAAATACCCGAATCACTCAGAACCTTTCCGAACTCCGAATATAGTCATCCAATATATCGATCTTTACGTCTCGACCATTTCGAGACTCCTCGTCATGTCCCTGATCTCATCCGGGACTCCGAACTCCTTCGGTACATCAAAACTCATAAACTCATAATAAAACTGTCATCAAAACCTTAAGCGTGCGGACCCTGCGGGTTCGAGAACTATATAGACATGACCTAGAACTGTTTCCGGTCAATAACCAATAGTGGAACCTGGATGTTCATATTGGCTCCTACATATTCTACGAAGATCTTTATCGGTCAAACCGCATAACAACATACATTGTTCCCTTTGTCATCGGTATGTTACTTGCCCGAGATTCGATCGTCGGTATCCAATATCTAGTTCAATCTCGTTACCGGCAAGTCTCTTTACTCGTTCCGTAATACATCATTCCGTAACTAACTCATTAGTTACAATGCTTGCAAGGCTTAAGTGATGTGTATTACCGAGAGGGCCCAGAGATACCTCTCCGACAATCGGAGTGACAAAACCTAATCTCGAATTACGCCAACCCAACATATACCTTTGGAGACACCTGTAGAGCACCTTTATAATCACCCAGTTACGTTGTGACGTTTGGTAGCACACAAAGTGTTCCTCCGGTAAACGGGAGTTGCATAATCTCATAGTTGTAGGAACCTTGTATAAGTCATGAAGAAAGCAATAGCAACATACTAAACGATCAAGTGCTAAGATAACGGAATGGGTCAAGTCAATAACATCATTCTCCTAATGACGTGATCCCGTCAATCAAATGACAACTCATGTCTATGGTTAGAAAACTTAACCATCTTTGATTAACGAGCTAGTCAAGTAGAGGCATACTAGTGACACTATGTTTGTCTATGTATTTGTCACATCCCTAGTTCTGGTATGACCTAGACTAGCTAGTCATTTGTGCATCATGTTTAAATTTTATTTAAATTTGAAATGAGGATTGGTGGAACCCTCAGAATCATTTTGAAATGACCCAAATAAAAAAATTGATCCAAAAGGGTCCAAGAAAATGCTCATGTTGCTCTCTGAAAATATTGGACAGAGATATAAATCAAACCAATATTTTTAGGAGCTCATGGACATTTATTTTGGCCATTTGGATTAATCCGATAAATATTTGCATTGGAAATATATTAGTTATATAAATTAATATATGTCCAAAAATTATGCCATTTATAAAGGAGCTCTGGAATAATATAGTTAGCTCCTGCAAAAATTGGCATAAGGTAATAAATTGATTTAGTATTATTACTAAATCAAAACAAATGTCAGAAAATTTAGAAAAAGAAATGAAACAGGAAAAACCTTACCTGGGCTTCTGCCTGGCGCCTCTGGCCCAGCAGCAGCAGGCCGGCCCAGCCAGCAGGCGGCCCAGCCCGCCTCCTCCTCTGTCGTCTTCGTCCTCGACAGAGGGAGGGGAGCGTGCCCGGCGCGCGCGCGCCACCGCGCCACGCCACCAGCCTCTCTACCTGCCTGCCCTCTCCCCTCCTCGTCTGGATGCCCCGGAGACGCCACGCAGCCACCCCGACCTCTCTCGCACTCTCCCTCGCGCTCCTCCTCTCCCCCTGCTCTCTCCCTCGCACACCCGAGCGCCATCGCCGCCGCTGCTCGCCGTTGCCGTGGCCACCGGCCTCCCCTCGCCTCCCCGACACGCTTCCCAGCTCCGCCACGACCCCCTCTACCTCCTCGTCAAGCCACGCACCTCCGGACGCGCTCCATCGCCGACGCCGTTGTCTTCTTCACCACCGACGCCGGAGATCGACCTCGCCGCCATCGCCGTCGATTCGCCGGATGCAGGACGTCCCCGAGCACACCGGCCTGCTCTGCGAGTCCGCCGTGAGCCCCTCTTCCTTTCCCCTCACCTCTCTCTCTCGCGCGTGCCCTGTAGCCGCTGCCCCGCGAGCGCCCGAAGCTGCCGTCCGCCATGGCCGGCGAGCTCCGTGCCCCCGAGCACCTCCGCCTCGCATAGTAGCTCGACGTGCTCCTGCTGCCTCGTAGCTACCGCCTGTGCCCTCCGTTCGCTCGAACGCGAGCTGCAGCCCCACGCCCGCGCTATCCCGAACTCCGGTCGCCACCCAAGTGGTCGCCGCCGGCGATATAGACCATCTCCGGTGAAATAGAGGGCGCCACTGGATGCGCGCGAGCCCGGGCTTCGCGTAGGTGCTCTCCGCCGCGCGATTGGTCGCCGGAGCGATGATTCCGCAGCCCTCCGTCGCGTTCAGGCCTCGCCGGCGACTAACCGCCGGCGGGTTTGACTTGTTTGACCTGGGATTTGACCCCCCAGGGTCGCTGACTAGTGGAGCCAGGCCCTGCTAATTTTAGATAAAAAAATAACTAAACCTAATTAGCCACTAACACTGACCAGTGGGCCCGACCCCCCCTAATCTTTTAATTAAGTTAATCTAACCCTGTTTAACCCCCTGTCACTGACGTGTGGACCCCACACGTCAGGTTTGACCCCAGTCAGCCGCAGTTGACTGCTGACGTCGTGTTGACGTCATGCTGACGCGATAATATGATTTCTGGATTTAAATTAAATCAGGAAATTCCAGAAATGGTTTTAAACTTCAAAAATTCATATCAATTCAACCGTAGCTCAGATTGAAATAATTTATGTATGAAAAATTATCAGAAAAATGCAATCTTTCCATCTGTACTAGTTTCATGCATGACAAACCAACTTATACATGCTGAATATGAGAAAAACACATTATGGCATATATAAGAGACTTAATTTAGAATTGCATTTGAGCTTTGGTTCAAATGGACTTCAAACCAAATGAGTACTAGTTGCATTAGCACAATCAGCATCACATCTTCATGCCATGTTCATGCATCATTGTGTTGCATATGCTTGTGTTTTGATTGTTGGCACCGTTCCTTCTCGATAGGTCCTGCTCCGGAGCTGTTCCAGAGTACCTGTCGGTGAAGCAGTGCCTCCTCTGTTGATTTACCAGGCAAGCAAACCCCCTTGTTCATTCGATAAAACCCTACTCTCTCGCTCCTGCTCTCAGTTATTGCATTAGGACAACAACGATTCATCTGCTACTTTGTGCTGCGGTAGTTGAACCCATTCCTCTGCATGACCTGTCATTGCCACAGTAAATAGTTGAAACCCACTAGCATGTGTAGGAGTTGATTGAGCCATTGTTGTGTTCCTACCATGCTATGCCTGCTATTGCTTAGAGTTGTGTCAGGTCTGGTTCATTGGGAATGAATTGGAGTGTTACGATATGTTCTGATGCTGAGAGTGAAGTGTGTGAACACGATTTGGTAAAGGTAGCGGTGAGAGGCCATGTAGGAGTACATGGTGGGTTGTCTCACTGGAACCGTCCTTAAGCACTGAGTTCTGTGTATGTTGTCCAATGACTCGATACTACCACACATTGGGTTCCGGTAACTCGACCCCTCTCGACTTATTAACCGACTTGATCTCTGTCCAGGAGTCGCAACTAGTTTCTGGTGTTTGTAGGTAGTGCTATTTTTCTACCAAGTGGCACCCGGCAGGGTGGGCTTGGGACAGACTAGGCACACGTGGCACGGTGTACCGAGTGGCACCCGGATGGTGGGCTCGGGAACCCTGCTCACATCGTTTGGGGCCGTGAGCGACACCCCGGCCGGATCTCCTTGCGGATGGAACCCGAATAGGCGATAAACCTGGACTAGAGTCTTGTGTGGTTAGTCAGGTCGTGGCCGACACCCTCGCCAGGCTTCCGCTTGAAGGTTGCCGAGATACATGACGTGTACATGGCGGTAAGTGGCGAGAGCGTGTGTGAAGAAGTACACCCCTGCAGGGTTAACATGATCTATTCGAATAGCCGGGTCCGCGGTTATGGACTTCTTGGATGCTTACATGGTACATAGACAACTTGAAGTGGATACTCTAAAATGCTCAAGACAAGTGTGAGTGCTATGGATGGCCTTCTCGTAGGGAGACGGGGATGAATCCATAGTAGTGTATTGTGTGGTGATTAGTGGACTCGTGTACGTTGTCTCACCTCCAGAGTTTTGGTAGTCGTAGAACAGGATAGCCACAGAGTCAAAGCTGGCTTGCTGCAACTAAACCCCACATTACCCTCTTGATACAAATGCATGTATGATAGGATCTGATGTAAGTCTTGCTGAGTACCTTTGTACTCATGTTGCTTTATTTATGTTTTTGCAGCGGAGACTTCGGTCTTATTAGTGTCTCGTGGACTTCGACTAGTAGCTAGTACCTCAGCTACGATCTTGATCGGATGTTGTAGATAGTCAGGCTTTCAGCCTTTTTCATTTATAGATGTCTGTACTCAGACATGTAATGCTTCCGTTTGTTGCTTGATTGCTCTGAATGTTGGGTCATGTGACCCCTGTTTGTAATAAATGCTATGATGGCTCTTCTGAGCCTTTATCTATATGATTGTTGAGTTATGCTGTGATGCCATGTTGTACAGCACATACTTGCATGTTATGCGTACGTGTAATGTGTATTGCTATGTGTGGGATCTGACTATCTAGTTGTTTATTCTTAGTAGCCTCTCTTACCGGGAAATGTCTCCTAGTGCTTCCACTGAGCCCTGGTAGCTTGCTACTGCTCCGGAACACTTAGGCTGGCCGGCATGTGTCCTTCTTCGATCCTGTGTCTGTCCCTTCGGGGAAATGTCACGCGATGAATACCGGAGTCCTGTTAGCCCGCTACAGCCCGGTTCACCGGAGTCCTGTTAGCCCAGTGCTACAGCCTGGATTCACTCGCTGATGACCGACACGTTCGATGCTGGGTCATGGATGCCTGTCCCTGTAAGTTAGTGCCACTTTGGGTTTACGACTAGCCATGTCAGCCCGGGCTCTTTATCATATGGATGCTAGCGACACCATCATATACGTGTGCCAAAAGGCGCAAACGGTCCCGGGCAAAGGTAAGGCGACACCCGTGGGGATACCGTGCGTGAGGCCGCAAAGTGATATGAGGTGTTACATGCTAGATCGATGTGGCATTGAGTCGGGGTCCTGACAGCGCTGGTATCAGAGCCTGACTGTCTGTAGGATTACCAAGCCAAACTGGTCGAAGTTGAGTCTAGAAAATCTTAGTTATGTAAGGGAATTGATTGTGGGTTGGAACGTAAGGCTCTTTTACTCCTTATACCTCATGGCCTTCTGATCTGAGTCGTCCTATCTTTCTGACGGGGTTAAGGAACTAGGCTTTCTCTTCCGTCTATCAGGATCACGTGTTACTACTCCGTAGTCCCATAGGATTGGTTGATCAGAGTCATACCCCAGTTTTCGAGTACTCCCGGTGTAGTCTGTTTAGCACTATCTCAGAACCTTGAGTAATGCTGATGAGTATGTTACCACCCCATTTTTAGTAGGATGTCTCATTCTGAGCATTTTACTGCCGTTATGCTGCCGGAATTTCCCTAGGAGTTAGAGAGATACTAATCCCTTGTCCTACATTCTACAGTCGATAGTTGATGTTGTTTCCGTCCTTGGTTTTGTTTCACAGGATGTCATCTAGTTCTATTATTCGTAGCCAGAACCATGGAGATGGTAGGAATGAGGATCCTCCCGACCCGCCTTCGTTGACAGAGTTCATGCTAGAAATGGAGAGGAACAAGCGTGAGTCTAACCGTTTGTTGGCACGCATCGAGGAGAACACCGCACATCAGTTCAAAGGTCTGCTACCATTCATGACTTCATTCGCTTGCACCCACCTACCTTTCATCATTCCATCGAGCCACTCGATGCAGATGACTGGCTCCGTAGCATCACTCATAAGCTGCGTTCCGCGAGCGTAGCTGAAGATGACAAGGTCACTTATGCCTCATACCACCTGGAAGGTCCTGCTAGTCTTTGGTGGCAGAACTATGAGGCTATGCTTCCAGCTGGCCAGATTCCTACCTGGAGAGATTTCACTGAGGCTTTTCGCGAGCATCACATTCCTGAAGCCCTCATCGATCGCAAGAGAGAAGAGTTCTGTAGTCTCACCCAGAATAAGATGGCTGTTGATGCTTATAGCAGAGAGTTCGAGAACCTTGCCCGCTATGCTACAGAAGAAGTGTCCACAGACGCCAAGAAGCAGGCTAGGTTCCGGAAGGGTCTCAACCCCAAGTTGCGTCGTGATCTCCACCTACATCATTGTGATACATTCCAAGCCCTTGTGAACAAAGCCATCAATGCAGAGACAGCTCAACTCACTTACGAGGAGTCTCGTAAGCACACCCGTGATTTGGGATCTTCTCTGGCTCTAGTTCCCAGAAGCGCCGGATTTGGGTTCCAAACTCCGCTCTTCCTTCCGGATATGCACCGAGGCCATCCCATGTGGTGCCTCCCCAGCTCAGTCATATGTTTCACCCAGGCCTACTGGTAGACCGCTTGTCAGTGCGGGTCCACGTCCAACCTCAGGGACTTGCTTCACATGCGGGAAGCCAGGACACTATGGCACGTGACTGCTCTCAGACTAGTTATGCTCCACCCCAGCCCGAGAAGACTGTTGGCTGTGTTAAGCCATCACGCAAGATGATCAGTGTTAAGTCAGCCCCCACTGAACGTGGACGTGTGCATCACGTCTCAGCTAAAGACGCTCATGATGATCCGGATGTCGTTCTTGGTACACTCCTTGTCAATTGTCACCCAGCATCAGTTCTATTCGATACTGGAGCATCTCACTCCTTCATTTCTGAGAGCTATGCTAACTTGCACAACATGTCATTTTGTGATATGCCAACTCCGCTAGTCATCCAAACTCCTGGATCCAAATGGCAAACCTCTAGGGTAAGCCATGGTAACGAAATCCTTGTTGACAGACTTGTATTTCTTGCATCACTTGTAGCCCTCAAGTCCTCAGATATTAACATCATCTTGGGTATGGACTGGATGACAGCTCATCATGCCAAGATTGATTGTTACACCAGTTCTGTTCAGCTTACACACCCATCTGGCAAGATAGTCACTGTCTCCACTAGAGTTGCAAAGCGTCAGCTCTATTCTCTTAATGCCAGCCCTCTTCCAGACCTTGAAGATATCCCGGTAGTCCGTGACTTTCCGGATGTCTTTCCAGAGGAACTGCCAGGTGTTCCACCTGACAGAGATGTAGAGTTCGTCATAGATCTTATCCCAGGAACAGCTCCAATCTCTAGGAGACCTTACAAGATGGCACCCTTAGAACTAGCCGAGCTTAAGAAACAACTCGATGAGTCCTTGCAAAAGGGTTTCATCCGTCCTAGTTCTTCTCCTTGGGCTTGCCCCGTCCTCTTCGTCAAGAAGAAGGATGGTACGGACCGGATGGTTGTAGATTATCGTCCCGTTAATTTGGTCACGATAAAGAACAAGTATCCGCTCCCCAGGATCAACGATCTGTATGATCAGCTCGCTGGATCCTCAGTCTTCTCCAAGATGGATTTGAGGTTAGGATACCACCAAATTAAGATCAGAAACGGGGACATTCCCAAGACAGCTTTTGTCACTCGTTATGGCCAGTACGAGTACACCGTCATGTCCTTTGGCCTAACCAACGCCCCAGCCACATTCTCCCGCTTGATGAACTCGATCTTCATGGAGTACTTAGATAAGTTCGTCGTGGTTTACCTCGATGATATTCTTATTTACTCGAAGAACGAGGAAGAGCATGCCGAACATCTTAGACTTGTGTTAGAAAAACTCAGAGAGCACCGCCTTTATGCCAAGTTCTCCAAGTGTGAATTTTGGTTGCCAGAAGTGACCTACCTAGGCCACGTAATCTCTGGTAAGGGCATTGCTGTCAATCCCGAGAGAGTTCAAGGCTGTTCTCGATTGGACTCCACCTGAGACCGTTAAACAAGTTAGGAGTTTCCTTGGTCTAGCCAGCTATTGTCGCCGCTTTGTTGAAAATTTCTCCAAAGTAGCCAAACCCCTCACGGAACTTCTCAAGAAAGATAAAAAGTTCGAGTGGTCCCCACAGTGTGAGTACAGTTTTCAGGAACTGAAAAGACGCCTGACTTCTGCTCCCATACTTGTGCCACCGGATTTCACTAAAGACTTTATTATCTACTGCGACGCCTCACGACAGGGACTAGGTTGCATTCTTATGCAGGATCGTCATGTGATTGCCTATGCATCTCGACAGTTGCATCCACATGAGGAGAATTATCCTACACATGATCTAGAGCTTGCAGCCGTAGTCTATGCACTCAAGACCTGGCGACATTACCTCCTTGGTAAACGTTGCGAGATCTACACCGATCACCAGAGTCTCAAGTATATCTTCACCCAACCGGATCAGAACCTTAGGCAACGACGTTGGTTGGAGTTAATCACAGATTATGATCTAGGGATTACCTACACCCCAGGCAAAGCCAATGTCATGGCTGATGCTCTAAGCCGTAAATCCTATTGCAACAATCTCATGTTGCAGCAAGGCCAACCACTTCTCCATGAGGAATTCTGTAAGCTTAACCTTCACATGCTCCTCACGGATTCCTTTCTACCTTGGTGGCGAAACCTACCCTTGTGGATCTTATCATAGAAGCCCAGAAGCATGATACGGGGATTACCCGGATCAAGAGAAACATCAAGAAGGGAGTTGGTGGATGTTTCTCTATGGATGATCGTGGTGTTGTTTTCTTGGAGAATCGCTTGGTGGTTCCCAAGAAGCAACATCTTCGACAATTGATTCTCAAGGAGGCGCATGAATCTCCTCTCACGATTCATCCCGGTAGCACTAAGATGTATCAGGACCTACGCCAGAGGTTCTGGTGGACTAGGATGAAGAGAGAAATCGCTGAGTTCATTGCTAAATGTGACGTTTGTCGTCGCGTTAAGGCAGAGCATCAAAGGCCTGCTGGCACCCTTCAGCCTTTAGCTATTCCTGAGTGGAAATGGGATAAAGTTGGTATGGACTTCATCACCGGCTTTCCCAGGACCAAGAGAGGGAATAACGCTATCTTCGTAGTCGTTGATCGTCTTTCCAAAGTGGCTCACTTCCTTCCTGTTCGAGAGAGTATCACTGCTAGTCAGCTTGCTGACTTATACATTTCTCGAATAGTATCACTTCCATGGTGTTCCACTAGAGATCAATTCAGACCGTGGCAGTCTTTTCACTTCTCATTTCTGGGAGAGTTTCCAAACTGCCATGGGAACCCATCTTTCCTTCAGTACTGCTTTCCACCCTCAGTCGAGTGGTCAGGTGGAACGGGTCAATCAAATTCTCGAAGACATGCTTAGAGCTTGCGTTATCTCATTCGGTATGGATTGGGAGAAATGTCTTCCTTTTGCCGAGTTTGCTTATAACAATAGCTATCAATCCAGCCTCAAGAAAGCTCCTTTTGAGGTTCTCTATGGACGAAGATGTCGAACACCTTTGAACTGGTCAGAAACCGGTGAAAGACAATTCTTTGGACCGGACATGATCCAGGAGGCAGAAGAGCAAGTTCGCATCATTCGTGAGAATTTGAAAACAGCCCAGTCTCGTCAAAAAGCCAGTACGATCGTCATCATAAGGATATGACTTATGAAATTGGCGACCAAGCTTACCTTCGGGTTACTCCTTTGAAGGGTACCCATCGTTTCGGTATCAAGGGCAAGTTGGCTCCTCGTTACATTGGTCCCTTTCGCATTCTCGCTAAACGAGGAGAGGTTGCCTACCAATTGGAACTACCCCCACATCTTTCTCGAGTTCATGATGTCTTCCACGTCTCTCAACTCAGGCGTTGCTTCTCGGATCCCATCCGCGGAGTGGACCACGAAACGCTTGATCTCCAAGATAACCTCACATACCGAGAGTACCCGGTTCGCATTCTTGATCAAGCCGAGCGTGTTACCCGACGTCAGAACATCAAGTTTCTCAAAGTTCAGTGGTCTCATCATTCCGAGAGAGAAGCTACTTGGGAGCGAGAAGATCGTCTTCGACTGGAGTACCCCGCTTTCTTTCCGTCGACCCCTGAATCTCGGGACGAGATTCTTTCAAGTGGGGGCGAGTTGTCACATCCCTAGTTCTGGTATGACCTAGACTAGCTAGTCATTTGTGCATCATGTTTAAATTTCATTTAAATTTGAAATGAGGATTGGTGGAACCCTCAGAATCATTTTGAAAATGACCCAAATAAAAAATTCTCCAAAAGGGTCCAAGAAAATGCTCATGTTGCTCTCTGAAAATATTGGACAGAGATAAAAATCAAACCAATATTTTTAGGAGCTCATGGACATTTATTTTGGCCATTTGGATTAATCCGATAAATATTTGCATTGGAAATATATTAGTTATATAAATTAATATATGTCCAAAAATTATGCCATTTATAAAGGAGCTCTGGAATAATATAGTTAGCTCCTGCAAAAATTGGCATAAGGTAATAAATTGATTTAGTATTATTACTAAATCAAAACAAATGTCAGAAAATTTAGAAAAAGAAATAAAACAGGAAAAACCTTACCTGGGCTTCTGCCTGGCGCCTCTGGCCCAGCAGCAGCAGGCCGGCCCAGCCAGCAGGCGGCCCAGCCCGCCTCCTCCTCTGTCGTCTTCGTCCTCGACAGAGGGAGGGGAGCGTGCCCGGCGCGCGCGCGCGCCACCGCGCCACGCCACCAGCCTCTCTGCCTGCCTGCCCTCTCCCCTCCTCGTCTGGATGCCCCGGAGACGCCACGCAGCCACCCCGACCTCTCTCGCACTCTCCCTCGCCCTCCTCCTCTCCTCCTGCTCTCTCCCTCGCACACCCGAGCGCCATCGCCGCCGCCGCTCGCCGTTGCCGTGGCCACCGGCCTCCCCTCGCCTCCCCGACACGCTTCCCAGCTCCGCCACGACCCCCTCTACCTCCTCGTCAAGCCACGCACCTCCGGACGCGCTCCATCGCCGACGCCGTTGTCTTCTTCACCACCGACGCCGGAGATCGACCTCGCCGCCATCGCTGTCGATTCGCCGGACGCAGGACGTCCCTGAGCACACCGGCCTGCTCTGCGAGTCCGCCATGAGCCCCTCTTCCTTTCCCCTCACCTCTCTCTCTCTCGCGTGCCATGTAGCCGCTGCCCCGCGAGCGCCCGAAGCCGCCGTCCGCCATGGCCGGCGAGCTCCGTGCCCCCGAGCACCTCCGCCTCGCGTAGTAGCTCGACGTGCTCCTGCTGCCTCGTAGCTACCGCCTGTGCCCTCCGTTCGCTCGAACGCGAGCTGCAGCCCCACGCCCGCGCTATCCCGAACTCCGGTCGCCACCCAAGTGGTCGCCGCCGGCGATATAGACCATCTCCGGTGAAATAGAGGGCGCCACTGGATGCGCGCGAGCCCGGGCTTCGCGTAGGTGCTCTCCGCCGCGCGATTGGTCGCCGGAGCGACGATTCCGCAGCCCTCCGTCGCGTTCAGGCCTCGCCGGCGACTAACCGCCGGCGGGTTTGACTTGTTTGACCTGGGATTTGACCCCCCAGGGTCGCTGACTAGTGGGGCCAGGCCCTGCTAATTTTAGTTAAAAAAATAACTAAACCTAATTAGCCACTAACACTGACCAGTGGGCCCGACCCCCCCTAATCTTTTAATTAAGTTAATCTAACCCTGTTTAACCCCCTGTCACTGACGTGTGGACCCCACACGTCAGGTTTGACCCCAGTCAGCCACAGTTGACTGCTGACGTCATGCTGACGCAATAATATGATTTCTGGATTTAAATTAAATCAGGAAATTCCAGAAATGGTTTTAAACTTGAAAAATTCATATCAATTCAACCGTAGCTCAGATTGAAATAATTTATATATGAAAAATTATCAGAAAAATGCAATCTTTCCATCTGTACCAGTTTCATGCATGACAAACCAACTTATACATGCTGAATATGAGAAAACACATTGTGGCATATATAAGAGACTTAATTTAGAATTGCATTTGAGCTTTGGTTCAAATGGACTTCAAACCAAATGAGTACTAGTTGCATTAGCACAATAAGCATCACATCTTCATGCCATGTTCATGCATCATTGTGTTGCATATGCTTGTGTTTTGATTGTTGGCACCGTTCCTTCTCGGTAGGTCCTGCTCCGGAGCTGTTCCAGAGTACTTGTCGGTGAAGCAGTGCCTCCTCTGTTGATTTACCAGGCAAGCAAACCCCCTTGTTCATTTCGATAAAACCCTACTCTCTCGCTCCTGCTCTCAGTTATTGCATTAGGACAACAACGATTCATCTGCTACTTTGTGCTGCGGTAGTTGAACCCATTCCTCTGCATGACCTGTCATTGCCACAGTAAATAGTTGAAACCCACTAGCATGTGTAGGAGTTGATTGAGCCATTGTTGTGTTCCTACCATGCTATGCCTGCTATTGCTTAGAGTTGTGTCAGGTCTGGTTCATTGGGAATGAATTGGAGTGTTACGATATGTTCTGATGCTGAGAGTGAAGTGTGTGAACACGATTTGGTAAAGGTAGCGGTGAGAGGCCATGTAGGAGTACATGGTGGGTTGTCTCACTGGAACCGTCCTTAAGCACTGAGTTCTGTGTATGTTGTCCAATGACTCGATACTACCACACATTGGGTTCCGGTAACTCGACCCCTCTCGACTTATTAACCAACTTGATCTCTGTCCAGGAGTCGCAACTAGTTTCTGGTGTTTGTAGGTAGTGCTATTTTTCTACCAAGTGGCACCCGGCAGGGTGGGCTTGGGACAGACTAGGCACACGTGGCACGGTGTACCGAGTGGCACCCGGATGGTGGGCTCGGGAACCCTGCTCACATCGTTTGGGGCCGTGAGCGACACCCCGGCCGGATCTCCTTGCGGATGGAACCCGAATAGGCGATAAACCTGGACTAGAGTCTTGTGTGGTTAGTCAGGTCGTGGCCGACACCCTCGCCAGGCTTCCGCTTGAAGGTTGCTGAGATACATGACGTGTACATGGCGGTAAGTGGCGAGAGCGTGTGTGAAGAAGTACACCCCTGCAGGGTTAACATGATCTATTCGAATAGCCGGGTCCGCGGTTATGGACTTCTTGGATGCTTACATGGTACATAGACAACTTGAAGTGGATACTCTAAAATGCTCAAGACAAGTGTGAGTGCTATGGATGGCCTTCTCGTAGGGAGACGGGGATGAATCCATAGTAGTGTATTGTGTGGTGATTAGTGGACTCGTGTATGTTGTCTCACCTCAAGAGTTTCTGGTAGTCGTAGAACAGGATAGCCACAGAGTCAAAGCTGGCTTGCTGCAACTAAACCCCACATTACCCTCTTGATACAAATGCATGTATGATAGGATCTGATGTAAGTCTTGCTGAGTACCTTTGTACTCATGTTGCTTTATTTATGTTTTTGCAGCGGAGACTTCGGTCTTACTAGTGTTCTCGTGGACTTCGACTAGTAGCTAGTACCTCAGCTACGATCTTGATCGGACGTTGTAGATAGTCAGGCTTTCAGCTTTTTTCATTTATAGATGTCTGTACTCAGACATGTAATGCTTCCGTTTGTTGCTTGATTGCTCTGAATGTTGGGTCATGTGACCCCTGTTTGTAATAAATGCTATGATGGCTCTTCTGAGCCTTTATCTATATGATTGTTAAGTTATGCTGTGATGCCATGTTGTACAGCACATACTTGCATGTTATGCGTACGTGTAATGTGTATTGCTATGTGTGGGATCTGACTATCTAGTTGTTTATTCTTAGTAGCCTCTCTTACCGGGAAATGTCTCCTAGTGCTTCCACTGAGCCCTGGTAGCTTGCTACTGCTCCGGAACACTTAGGCTGGCCGGCATGTGTCCTTCTTCGATCCCGTGTCTGTCCCTTCGGGGAAATGTCACGCGATGAATACCGGAGTCCTGTTAGCCTGCTACAGCCCGGTTCACCAGAGTCCTGTTAGCCCAGTGCTACAGCCTGGATTCACTCGCTAATGACCGACACGTTCGATGCTGGGTCATGGATGCCTGTCCCTGTAAGTTAGTGCCACTTTGGGTTTACGACTAGCCATGTCAGCCCGGGCTCTTTATCATATGGATGCTAGCGACACCATCATATACGTGTGCCAAAAGGCGCAAACGGTCCCGGGCAAAGGTAAGGCGACACCCGTGGGGATACCGTGCGTGAGGCCGCAAAGTGATATGAGGTGTTACATGCTAGATCGATGTGGCATTGAGTCGGGGTCCTGACAGTATTCACACATGTATTATGTTTCTGGTTAATACAATTCTAGCATGAATAATAAACATTTATCATGATATAAGGAAATAAATAATAACTTTATTATTGCTTCTAGGGCATATTTTCTTCAGTCTCCCACTTGCACTAGAGTCAATAATCTAGTTCACATCGCCATGTGATTTAACACCAATATTCACATCTATATGTGATTAATACCCATAGTTCACATTTTCATGTGATCAACACCCAAAGGGTTACTAGAGTCAATAATCTAGTTCACATGGTTATGTGATTAACAACCAAAGAGTACTAAGGTACGATCATGTTTTGCTCGTGAGAGAAGTTTAGTCTCCGGGTCTGTCACATTCAGAGTCGTATGTATTTTGCAAATATTCTATGTCTACAATGCTCTGCACAGAGCTACTCTAGCTAATTGCTCCCACTTTCAATATGTATCCAGATTAAGACTTAGAGTCATCTGGATCAGTGCCAAAACTTGTATCGACGTAACCCTTTATGATGAACCTTTTGTCACCTCCATAATCGAGAAACATATCCTTATTCCACTAAGGATAATTTTGACCAACGTCCAGTGATCTACTCCTAGATCACTATTGTACTCCCTTGCCAAACCAGGGCAGAGTATACAATAGGTCTGGACCATAACATGACATACTTTTATAGAACATATGACTGATGCATAGGGAATGACTTTCTCTTTCTATTTTCTGCCGTGGTCGGGATTTGAGTCTTACTCAACTTCACACCTTGGAACACAGGCAAGAACTCCTTCTTTGACCGTTCCATTTTGAACCACTTCAAAAATCTTATCAAGGTATGTACTCATTGAAAAATCTTATCAAGCGTCTTGATCTATCTCAATAGATCTTGATGCTCAATATGTAAGTAGCTTCACCGAGGTCTTTCTTTGAAAAACTCCTTTCAAACATTCCTTTATGCTTTCCAGAAAATTCTACATCATTTCTGATCAATAATATGTCATTCACATATACTTATTAGAAAGGCAGTAGTGCTCCCACTCACTTTCTTATAAATACAGGCCTTTCCAAAAGTCTGTATAAAACCATATGCTTTGATCAAACTCATCAAAGTGTATATTCCAACTCCGAGATGCTTGCACCAGTCCATAGATGGATCGCTAGGGCTTGCACATT
Source organism: Triticum aestivum (assembly GCF_018294505.1). Lineage (NCBI taxonomy): Eukaryota > Viridiplantae > Streptophyta > Magnoliopsida > Poales > Poaceae > Triticum > Triticum aestivum. The sequence continues at coordinate 131,645,548 of NC_057807.1, read as the reverse complement.
TTGTTAGCACCTTTAGGATTGACAAAACCTTCTGGTTGCATCATATACAACATTTCTTTAATAAATCCATTAAGGAATGCAGTTTTGTTTATCCATTTGCCAGATTTATAAAATGTGGCAATCGCTAACATGATTTGGACAGACTTAAGCATAGATACGAGTGAGAAATTCTCATCGTAGTTAACACCTTGAACTTGTCGAAAACCTTTTGCGACAATTCTAACTTTGTAGATAGTAACACTACTATCAACGTTCGTCTTCCTATTGAAGATCCATTTATTTATCATGGCTTGCTGATCATCGAACAAGTCAATCAAAGTCCATACTTTGTTCTCATACATGGATCATATCTCAGATTTTATGGCCTCAAGCCATTTCGCGGAATCTGGGCTCATCATCGCTTCCTCATAGTTCGTAGGTTTATCATGGTCTAGTAACATGACTTTCAGAACAGGATTACCGTACCACTCTAGTGCGGATTGTACTCTGGAAGACCTACGAGGTTCTGTAGTAACTTGATCTGAAGTTTCATGATCATCATCATTAGCTTCTTCACTAATTGGTGTAGGAATCACTGGAACTGATTTCTGTGATGAACTACTTTCCAATTCGGGAGAAGGTACAAATTACCTTATCAAGCTCTACTTTCCTCCCACTCACTTCTTTCGAGAGAAAATCCTTCTCTAGAAAGGATCCATTCTTAGCAACAAATGTTTTGCCTTCGGATCTGTGATAGAAGGTGTACCCAACAGTTTCCTTTGGGTATTCTATGAAGACGCACTTCTCCGATTTGGGTTCGAGCTTATCAAGTTGAAAACCTTTTTCATATAAGAATCGCAACTCCAAACTTTAAGAAATGACAGCTTAGGTTTACTGCTAAACCATAGTTCATACGGTGTCATCTCAACGGATTTAGATGGTGCACTATTAAACGTGAATGCAGCTGTCTCTAATGCATAATCCAAAAACAATAGTGGTAAATCAGTAAGAGACATCATAGATCGCACTATATCCAATAAAGTGCGGTTACGACGTTCGAACACACCATAACGTTGTGGTGTTCCAGGTGGCGTGAGCTGTGAAACTATTCCACATTGTTTTAATTGAAGACCAAACTCGTAACTCAAATATTCGTCTCCGCGATCAGATCGCAGAAACTTTATTTTCTTGTTACGATGATTTTTCCACTTCACTCTAAAATTCTTTGAACCTTTCAACTATTTCAGACTTATGTTTCATCAAGTAGATATACCCATATCTGCTCAAATCATCTTGTGAAGGTCAGAAAATAACGATACTTGCCACGAGCATCAACACTCATTGGATCGCATACATCGGTATGTATTATTTCCAATAAGTCAGTAGCTTGTTCCATTGTTCCGGAGAACGGATTTTTAGTCATCTTGCACAAAAAGCACGGTTCGCAAGCATCAAGTGATTCGAAAATCCCATCAGCATGGAGTTTCTTCATGCGCTTTACACCAATATGACCTAAATGGCAGTGCCACTAATAGGTTACACTATCATTATTAACTTTGCATCTTTTGGCATCAATATTATGAATATGTGTATCACTATGATCGAGATCCAATAAACTATTTCCATTGGGTGTATGACCATTGAAGATTTTATTCATGTAAACAAAATAACAATTATTCTCTGACTTTTAAATGAATAACCGTGTCGCAATAAACATGATCAAATCATATTCATGCTCAACGCAAACGCTAAATAACATTTATTTGGGTTTAACACTAATCCCGAAAGTATAGGGAGTGTGCGATGATGATCATATCAATCTTGGAACCACTTCCAACACACATCTTCACTTCACCCTCAACTAGTTTCTGTTTATTCTGCAACTCCTGTTTCGAGTTACTAATCTTAGCAACCGAACAAGTATCAAATACTCAGGTGTTACTATAAACACTAGTAAGGTACACATCAATAACCTGTATATCAAATATACCCTTGTTCAGTTTGCCATCCTTCTTATCCACCAAATATTCAGGGTATTTCCGTTTCCAGTGACCATTTTCTTTGCAGTGTAAGCACTCAGTTTCAAGCTTTGGTTCAGCTTTGGGTTTCTTCGTGGGAGTGACAACTTGCTTGTCATTCTACTTGAAGTTCCCCTTTCTTTCCCTTTGCTCTTTTCTTGAAACTAGTGATCTTGTCAACCATCAACACTTGATGCTCTTTCTTGATTTCTACCTTCGTCGATTTCAACATCACGAAGAGCTCGGGAATCGTTTTCGTCATCCCTTGCATAATATAGTTCATCACAAAGTTCTACTAACTTGGTGATGGTGACTAGAGAACTCTGTCAATCACTATCTTATCTGGAAGATTAACTCCCACTTGATTCAAGCGATTGTAGTACCCAGACAATCTGAGCACATGCTCACTAGTTGAGCGATTCTCCTCCATCTTTTAGCTATAGAACTTGTTGGAGACTTCATATCTCTCAACTCGGGTATTTGCTTGAAATATTAACTTCAATACCTGGAACATCTTATATGGTCCATGACGTTCAAAACGTCTTTGAAGTCCCGATTCTAAGCCGTTAAGCATGGTGCACTAAACTATCAAGTAGTTATCATATTGAGCTAGCCAGACGTTCATAACGTCTGCATCTGCTCCTGCAATAGGTCTGTCACCTAGCGGTGCATTAAGGACATAATTATTCTGTGCAGCAATGAGGATAAACCTCAGATCACGGATCCAATCCGCATCATTGCTACTAACATTTTTCAACACAGTTTTCTCTAGGAACATATCAAAATAAACATATGAAAGCAACAACGCGAGCTATTGATCTACAACATAATTTGCAAAATACTACCAGGACTAAGTTCATGATAAATTTAAGTTCAATTAATCATATTACTTAAGAACTTCCACTTAGACAGACATCTCTCTAGTCATCTAAGTGATCACGTGATCCACATCAACTAAACCATAACCGATCATCACGTGAGATGGAGTAGTTTTCAATGGTGAACATCACTATGTTGATCATATCTACTATATGATTCACGCTCGACCTTTCGGTCTCCGTGTTCCGAGGCCATATCTGCATATGCTAGGCTCGTCAAGTTTAACCTGAGTATTCTGCGTGTGCAAAACTGGCTTGCACCCGTTGTAGATGGACGTAGAGCTTATCACACCCGATCATCACGTGGTGTCTGGGCACGACGAACTTCGGCAATGGTGCATACTCAGGGAGAACACTTCTTGATAATTAGTGAGAGATCATCTTAAAATGCTACCGTCAATCAAAGCAAGATAAGATGCATAAAAGATAAACATCACATGCAATCAATATAAGTGATATGATATGGCCATCATCATCTTGTGCTTGTGATCTCCATCTCCGAAGCATCGTCATGATCACCATCGTCACCGGCGCGACACCTTGATCTCCATCGTAGCATCGTTGTCGTTTACGCCGTCTATTGCTTCTACGACTATCGCTACCGCTTAGTGATAAAGTAAAGCAATTACAGGGCGTTTGCATTTCATACAATAAAGCGACAACCATATGGATCCTGCCAGTTGCTGATAACTTCGGTTATAAAACATGATCATCTCATATAATAAAATATAGCATCATGCCTTGACCATATCACATCACAACATGCCCTGCAAAAACAAGTTAGACGTCCTCTACTTTGTTGTTGCAAGTTTTTATGTGGCCGCTACGGGCTGAGCAAGAACCGTTCTTATCTACGCATCAAAACCACAACGATAGTTCATCAAGTCAGTGTTGTTTTAACCTTCGCAAGGACCGGGCGTAGCCACACTCGATTCAACTAAAGTTGGAGAAACTGACACCCGCCAGCCACCTGTGTGCAAAGCACGTCGGTAGAACCAGTCTCGCGTAAGCGTACGCGTAATTCGGTCCGGGCCGCTTCATCCAACAATTTCGCCGAACCAAAGTATGACATGCTCGTAAGCAGTATGACTTGTATCGCCCACAACTCACTTGTGTTCTACTCGTGCATATAACATCAACGCATAAAACCTGGCTCTGATGCCACTGTTGGGGAACGTAGTAATTTCAAAAAATTTCCTACGCACACGCAAGATCATGGTGATGGCATAGCAACGAGAGGGGAGAGTGTTGTCTACGTACCCTCGTAGACCGTCAAGCGGAAGCGTTATGACAACGCGGTTGATGTAGTCGTACGTCTTCACGATTCGACCGATCCAAGCACCGAACGTACGGCACCTCCGTGTTCAGCACACGTCCAGCTCGATGACGTCCCCCGGGCTCCAATCCAGCGAAGCGTCGGGGATGAGTTCCGTTAGCACGACGGCGTGGTGACGATGATGATGTTCTACCGGCGCAGGGCTTCACCTAAACTCCGCGACAATATGACCGAGGTGGAATATGGTGGAGGGGGCACCGCACACGGCTAAGGAACGATCCGTAGATCAACTTGTGTGTCCATGGGGTGCCCCTTGCCCCCGTATATAAAGGAGTGGAGGAGGGGGAGGGCCGGCCCTCTCTATGGCGCGCCCTAAGGGAGTCCTACTCCCACCGGGAGTAGGATTCCCCCTTTCCTAGTAGAACTAGGAACCCTTTCATGTAGTAGGAGTAGGAGAGAAGGAAAGGGAAGAGGGAAGGAGAAGGAAGGAAGGGGGCGCCCCCCCTCCCTAGTCCAATTCAGACTTGTCCAAATGGAGGGGTGCGGCCACCCTTTTGACCCTTTCTCTCCTTTCCCGTATGGCCCATTGAAGCCCAATACGAATTCCCGTAGCTCTCCGGTACTCCGAAAAATACCCGAATCACTCAGAACCTTTCCGAACTCCGAATATAGTCGTGCAATATATCGATCTTTACGTCTCGACCATTTCGAGACTCCTCGTCATGTCCCTGATCTCATCCGGGACTCCGAACTCCTTCGGTACATCAAAACTCATAAACTCATAATAAAACTGTCATCGAAACCTTAAGCGTGCGGACCCTACGGGTTCGAGAACTATGTAGACATGACCTAGAATAGTTTCCGATCAATAACCAATAGTGGAACATGGATGTTCATATTGTCTCCTACATATTCTACGAAGATCTTTATCGGTCAAACCGCATAACAACATACATTGTTCCCTTTGTCATCGGTATGTTACTTGCCCGAGATTCGATCGTCGGTATCCAATATCTAGTTCAATCTCGTTACCGGCAAGTCTCTTTACTCGTTCCGTAATACATCATTCCGTAACTAACTCATTAGTTACAATGCTTGCAAGGCTTAAGTGATGTGTATTACCGAGAGAGCCCAGAGATACCTCTCCGACAATCGGAGTGACAAAACCTAATCTCGAATTACGCCAACCCAACATGTACCTTTGGAGACACCTGTAGAGCACCTTTATAATCACCCAGTTACGTTGTGACGTTTGGTAGCACACAAAGTGTTCCTCCGGTAAACGGGAGTTGCATAATCTCATAGTTATAGGAACCTTGTATAAGTCATGAAGAAAGCAATAGCAACATACTAAACGATCGAGTGCTAAGATAACGGAATGGGTCAAGTCAATCACATCGTTCTCCTAATGATGTGATCCCGTTAATCAAATGACAACTCATGTCTATGGTTAGGAAACTTAACCATCTTTGATTAACGAGCTAGTCAAGTAGAGGCATACTAATGACACTATGTTTGTCTATGTATTTACACATGTATTATGTTTCCGGTTAATACAATTCTAGCATGAACAATAAACATTTATCATGATATAAGGAAATAAATAATAACTTTATTATTGCCTCTAGGGCATATTTCCTTCAAGCTGATGTATGTGCATTGGTGGGAAGCTGTGAAGGAAAGCCAAAAGTGGAAGATTCATGTATAACACAGAAGGAGATGGAACAAAGAGGTCACCACCAGTCCCAACTGAGAATGCTTAGCGTCCCCCGGGTGTCTAGAGGGCGAAGAAAGCTATAGGAAAAGATAATGAAGCCCCTACTGAGATGAATACCATGCAAGAACAGATTGGGGCTTTTCTAAAAGCACAAGCTGACACTAAGGCACAAACTGATGAGATGATGGAATTGCAAAGTCGTCTATCTGCTCAGAAGGTAGAAGCTAACCGACTTGCATATGAGGCAGAAAAGGAGAGGACAATGGCGAAGTTAGCTGAGGAAAGAACCAAGTTGTTTCACAAGTTCACAGAGATGCTGAATACCGACACTACAAGGATGGAGCCATGGGAAAAGGAGATGCATGTGAGGGCTGTCACAAGACTGGGGGATCAACTTTTAAAGGAGGAATAGAAGGTATGTAAATCTGCACTATTGTGTTTGAAATGCTATTTTCTGTTAAAATGCTGGCTCTGCTGTAAAAATGCGGGAATACTATACACACATGAATATTTCGTTTCCTGCTGTTTAGTTCGTAGGAATTGCTCCTGTGAGTTTGTACTTTCAGGTCCACTCCATATAGTAACACAAATTCGCTCGGTCAATTTATTTCTTTCCTTTCCTGCAAACAAAATGAATCTGTGTTTTCAATTCTTTGTTCTCCATCTTGATTCTTGTGTCCTTGCCAAATAAATTAATTTGGTTCAGCGTGCATCCCTTCTTGTTCTCCCTGTAAGCTAGTAGAATCCATCTCCAGGAGCAATTATCAGCACCGGTTTAGTAAACTAGGCTTGGGTTCGATGGATTCTGGAGATTTATGATTATTCAGTAAATAGCTTCTTTTCAAGAACCAGATTGATTCCCCTGTGCTGCGAACTAGGTTCAATTATTTGGGTCAGGAAGTACCACTTGATGTACTTTAGAAACAAATGCTAGATTCTGCATGTGTTCATTAGGAAGTTCACGTATATGTTCCACTAAAAATTTGCACTATTGTTTTTGAAATATGCACTGTACTCAGAAATCTGCACTGCACCCTGAAATCTGCACTTTACTACCCAAAAATCTGCACTATTGTTTTTGATATTCTATTTTTTAATTAAAATGTTGGTTGTGCTATAAAACTCACCTACAGATTTTAAAACTGTAGTTGCACTACAGCAAGATACTTGTACTATTGTCAGCTACTCCATGCAAATTTAACAGGAAATGCTCTAGCCATACTTAGAAAAAATCTATGTTTTCGACATGCTTGTTACTATACTCTAACTTGTGTCTTGCTTCTCATGTAGATGTTCTACATATATGTGCAACAAAAGCGGATTTCATGTGCCAGGAAGTGTAGAAGATGTGAGAGCTTTTTTTGGAATGCGAAGAATCAAAGAATACAACAACAAATTCAGTCTGAAATTTGATTTGTGTGTTTACAAATCTTTCCTTTATGAGTATTTGGAAACCTTGGATTATTCTGTTACTATGGGATTTTATAGTGTCATGGACAAGACATACTTGTTGACACTGTTTGCATATCGAGAGTGCTGATTTTCGTTTGAAAATCAAGTTGTTTGATAACTTTCAATGTGAATGCTTGTTGATATGGTTGATTCAAATGGATGTTGGTATTGTTTAAATGTAGTGGAGGTTTCATGTGTTGGAAAGAAGGTGAGAGAGAAAAAGTAATGATGAGATCACGTAGAGTAGCTTTCATTGGGTGGTAGTGGCATACAACAATAGCTTCATTCAAATTTATCTAGCCCAAAAAACTGTCTCCGACATTGTCATGCATTCATGCCGGTTAACGCATGATGACCTAGAAGCCTACTGAGCTACACCACATTGCATGTACATTGATATCTAGTCAGCCATCTGTAATACACGCCTCGTTAGATCTTTGTCAGGTAGAGGAAAGAGATTAACCAAAAAGTGGAAGTATTTCCAGACCGAGGGAGTATAGACGGTGCATCGGCCGCTCATATCGTGCATTGTAACGTGTCGATAGTACAGCCTAGTGATATCGCGGAGTATTACAGACAACTCTTGTCTAAACAATTGTACATGCCCTAATGGCTTGGCCTGCTCACGCCTATTTAAGCCAAGATCCAACAACAGCGCTAGCTCCAAATCTTTGACACCATCACCCTTTGATGCCCTCTTACTCAAAGCGACCTGCCGCGATGTCACTTTTAAGACAGAGATCACCAACGCGCCGTGACTAGAACAGCCACGCACCATTCCACCGCTGAAATTTGCTTTAAAATGAACTTCCATGTATTTAGAAATGTATGAAAACATAGTTAGATCTTGGATGGCCAACTCCCTTACACATTTCCCTCGGCTGATGAGTGATGACCTTGTCAATGAGCATACAGTTCATAGTTTGAATAGTTCTCCTTCCCATTTCAAATCTTTCATTTGGTCAACAAAATTGTAGTTGTCAAGATTTTAGAAGATTTTGTTAATCAGATTAATTGTGGAACCATAAGGAGGGTATATTTTCGCATGTAAAAAATGCGACAGAAGACAAATGCCCAAGCTGTTACTTAATAGAGCTGTTTAATGCACGTTACTCTACATGATACCAAACTGCTAACAAGCCATACATCCATGATAAAAACTCAAATCATACAGCCCTTGTTCAGTTCAGGTCTCCATATCGCTTCCACTCAACACTAGATAGCTCTATGAGCAAAAACAGTAGCATTTAGTTTGATCATCACCCAACAAAACTAAATTTGATTGCTCAAACAAAGTAATGTTTTAAAACACTGAAGCAACCGAATTACAGATCAAGCATTCCAAAAACTGTCGAGCAATCTTTATTCCGCCACAATGAATGCAGTGCGTTGGATCCAGATCAGACAGCTGGGAGACAAGAGGTTGTTGGCCAGAGGCTTAAATCCAGGAGGGAGGGATGGAGGCGCAGAGGGAGATAGTGAGCGGCGGCGCCGGATTGAGTCATAGAATTCAGAGGCCCTAAATTCTAAGATTTAGAACATCTCCAACACCCACGCTAAACTAGCGCCGCGCCGCAAAATAGATCGTTTTAGCGCGCGCGCAACGCGTCAGGGCATCCAACGGACGCGTAAAAACGGCGCGCACGCTAAAACGAATTGGGCGCACGGTCAAAAACACTTACCCACGCGGCGTATTTCGGGCGCCCACTACAGCGCGCGGCACACTCGAGCGCTCACGTCCGCTCTTCCTCTCGCACTTCCACCCCCGACCGGCCGCGCCGCCGCCCGCGCACCCCGGCGACCGTCTCAGGCTTCCCCGGCGCGCCCACGCTTCCGCCCATCCCCTCCTAGTACCGCCGGCGCCCACGCGTCTCCGTCATCTGAGGAACAACACCTAAGCGCTCGCTGCGGCGCCCGCAAGGTGTATGACAAAAGGTAGTCCGTTTTGTTGCCTCCTATCATGCCATTCGGCGTCCCACAACGCACAAGAAACTTCAGAATGATCTGATTAAAGAGTGGTGGGCATGGCATGGACATCATGATGATATCTGCACTCAACATTGTATTGTTCATGAACTATTTATTGTGTTGTAATAATTTATTTTGAACTATTTGTTGTTGTACTAAACGATAAAATATTTGTTTGAGTTGTAATGATTTATTTTGACCTATTTGTTATTAATTTTTATTTTGTTTGTTTGATCATTTTTTCTATCTTCTTTGAAATGTACATGTGGTTTATGCGGCGCGCGCGGTATTTTTGCGCCCTGCACACTGCATTATAGCGCCGCTGCTGGAGCCAGCGCAGGCAGGCGCGCAAAATCAGCCGCAGCACGCACGCTAACAGGTTTTTTGCGCGCGGCTGTTGGAGATGCTCTTATGTGGTATCCAACACCGCCACCCACCCCTCCGTCTGCACCACCACCCCTCTCCCTCCTCGATTTCATTTCAGCCACCAGCCAACCGCCTCCCACCTCCGAGCTGTACGCAGGAGCATCCCCTCAACGCAGAAGGCTGAATGTGGAGTAGATGGGGTCATGCGGGCGACAAGGTCAGGGAAGGAAGGGAAAACAGGAGAAGGAGGCGCATGAATCTCAAGAAATAAAAACATGCACATTTGTGTTGAGATGTGCCAGAAGACAGGTCACACGACGCAGTTTGATTGAGCGTCGTGCTGTTTAATGCTGGCCGGTGTTTCCGTCCGTCTATGCTTCCCTCTACGGGATGACCAAACTGTTATCAATAGGCCATCCTTCCAGTTACATAAAATAGTTTTTCAATCGCAAAACTGGACAAACGATATAATCAAGCATTTCCTCAATTCAGGTCTCCAAATTGCTTCCGCACCACACCAAATTGCTGGCTTTATTTCGCCGAAATAAATGCAATGCGTTATCCAGATCACACGGTTGGGAACTAGGAGGTTGTTGGCTGGGGGCTGAAATTGAAGAGAGAGAGGCGGCGGAGTTGAGGGATGGATGGGAGGTGGCGGCGGCGGCGAAGGGACAAAAGTCCTAAAATATAAAGACTTTGGTCCCCTTTGCCGCCACCGCCGCATGTCCATCAACCAGCTCCACCGCCCCTCCCTCCTCTATTTTCATTTCAGCCACCAGCCAACAACCTCCCACCTCCGAGCCGTATGCAGGGGATGGATGCAGAGAAGACAGGTTGCACGGGCGACAAAGAAGTCGGGAATGGAAGGGAAAACAGACGATGGAGACATACGAATCTCAAGAAACAAAAATATGCTGGCCGGTGTTTCCGTCCGTCTATGCTTCCTTCTACGGGATGACCAAACTGATATCAACAGGCCATCCTTCCAGTTGTGAAGCAACAAACACAAAACAATATCTCAATCGCAAAATGCAAGCAAAAAATTGAAATACACAAAAAATTGGACACGACCAAGCTTTTCCTCAGTTCAGGTCTCCAAATTGCTTCCGCACCGCGCCATGAGATAGCGCATCAGAAGAACGAAAGTGTTTAGTTTCATCATCATCGGACAGCTTTAAGCATTAGATCTAGCATACAAGATAAAACAAAAGAAAGTATCTCAAAAAGAAATAGTCCCTCAGAAACATTTGCATAGATGTATCAACAGATTGGTATTTTTCAGACAAGGCTGAAACTTAAAATTTGTCCAGTCATCGGGAGGCCGAAACAGAGTCAGAAACATCTCAAGCAAATAGCAAAAACGAGATCCCAAGACGAGCAACAAGGTCGGGTTGCTTGTTGGCTCAGATCCCTCTGGGTGATAGTATAGATCTCATCAACATATGAATAAGGCCACTACTTTAACATCACAGGTCATCACCGAGATCCGCGAACAACCAACCTCCGATCCATAGGAAATATCTACAGAAAAAATCAAACAGCAACGAGATGCAGTCTCCTCAGTTCAGGTCTCCAGTTCTTCCACATTGTGAATTTCAGAAGAACGAAAGTATTATTTGGGTCATCACCGGAGAACGAGCAGGCCGAGAAAAAATAAAAGCAAATCGAAGCGCGCAGCTGAGCGAAATCGAAGTCGAATCGAGAAGGAGAGGCGGGGATGCATATGGGGGGAAGAGAGATACTGGGTCTGGCGGCTGGGTTTGCTGGGTGGTTAGGAAGGAGGATTTCTTTTGTATTTATAGGCTCCCGGTTAGGGTTGGGCTGGTTGCCTGCGCCTCCTACGTAATCTGCACCGTCCGATCTCGATCTCGGCGGGGAAGGTGTTTCCCGTTGCGAAACCTGCCACACCGTCTCGTTGTCCACCGTGCCTCTGACCTGCCGTCAGATGTGTCACACGCCCGAACTTGGTTACATTTCCGTCCCCCTAATTTTCCCCCGGCATCATCTTTATCTTTACTCCTAAAATAAAACATTGCTTAATTTTACCTTTTTTCCGTTTGGTGCCCTTACGAAAATACGTCTCCGTGCCGTTTCCATCCGGTCAAAGAGGTTTGACCATTAGATGGACGTTTTCTCAACGTAGTTGCCCTCGGGTGCATGTGCCACTGACATGTGAGACCTAACTTTCAGTAAGAAAAACACTCTCTCACTTACAAGTGGACCCCAACTAAAAAGAACTCTCTCACACACAATATCTCTCTCTCTTCTTTGACTAGTGGGTCCACCGAGATTAAACTTAACCATAAATAGACTCTATTAGATGGCAAATTAAACAAGGGGGTTCCACATGTCATTGAGTAAGGATTTAGTTACTTGGTTAATTATAACCCTAAAGCAAACATGCCACGTCGTCTCGCTGGCGGGAACCAAAACCGATGGAGGAGGTGCATTGTTTGCTCGCTGCAGGGCACAAAATTGTGCGTGGATGGTTTCTATATCTAGATAGGATCGAGTCACATATGTTGTTGGTAGTTTTGGTAGCAGGGGTCGCCCGTAGAAGGGCCGTCAGCGAAGTTTGGCGGCAACCATGGCATGGGTTTGACGGGCGCGATGCTACACGGTGAACCAGGGCGAGCTAAGGGCGGCTTTGCTTCCTGGCGATGTAAGGAGCACGCCAACGTGCTCAGATGTGACAAGTTCGAGCTCTAGCAATGGTGGCGATTAGTCATGGTGGCGGTGGCTATCTGAGCTTGCGGAAACTGTTCCTACGGCTCGAAATCGAGCATGGTGGGAGAGGGGAAATGAGCAGAAGCTCATGGTGATGCGTCAGAGCAGGTTAGCGAGCTCGGGGAGGGCTTGACGGCTGCGAATCGAACGAGGCGACAACCATCGGTGACGAGGAAGATGAGCACGGATGGCAGCAATTTCGGGCAGCTCCGCTTGAATCCGCAGGCAGGGAGGACTAAAGCTTCGCGGGCCAATGCATGCCTCTAGCATTTTACATTTTAGAGTGTTGGTCATGTATTAATTATAGTTAATTAATTTTTATAGTTAATCAGTTCTGCTAAAAAATTGGTTAATCTCTTTTCTTAGTTGAAAACAAAATAGTTAATCAGTTTAGGCATGTGATGCATCTAACGGTTGGGTGGGGGAGTTGGTTTTGGTATTTTTGTGGCCCATGTCAGTCCATCCGCGGGTGTTGGGAGGAGGCACGCAACCGTGTCGTGCTCAGAGACACGGTAGAGGAGCCGGTTCCCTCGTCTTTGGCCGTGACAAATAGATGAGATCTCAGAAAATTTAGCAAAACGGATTGGAGAGGTCCATGAAGTTCAGATTAAGTTGCTGAGTGGATATGTTGGGGAGTTCATCTGAGTAAGAGTGAAGCTTGACGTGAAAAAACTTCTTACTCGGTGGGTTAGTTTCAGAAAAGGTGGAGAAACTGAATTCTATTCACAAAAGGTCGTGGGTCTTATCAATGGAATGACCCTGCACCTGGACGTGGTCATTGTCAGGTAAGGACAGATGGTAATTGGGCAAATAAGGGTGATGAATGGTGCAACAATATGAACCAAAATTCGATAGAACCTGATGACATGGACCATGATGAGCTGGAAAAGAATGACACGATTCCGAGTGTTGATGGACTTGGGAAACAACAATCGTAAGTTGACCTAGAGTCCTTGCCCCCCCCCTCCGAAGAGCTTCCACACATTCGTACATTTCGTGTTTGCAAAAGATGCATGGGGGCATATCAATTCCATGTACAAGGGAAGCTCAAGCATTCAACGCTCCAACTTTGAAGTCATTCTTGATGAAGCAGATGAGTTTGTCATGGATGAAGAAGAAGATCCCCGTGATTTATACCGGAGGTTGACGACTCTTTCGGTTTCTCTTCGAGACCATGGGAGCGAGGACATAGATGACAATTGTGGCAAGCGCAAGTTTCTTAAGGCGATTATGCCTTACAATAAAATCATGTCTTTTGTGATCCGCCAAAGACCGAACTTTCACTCCTTGTCCTCTAATGATGTGTTGGATGAATTAATTGACATGAAAATCTTGAACGAGACCGCCAACAACGCTCTTGCTCGCGTTCGATTGAAGAAACACAACCTTGCTTTGAAGCCAGGGTGATCCAAGAAGAGGAAGAAGATGATGATGAGGCGGATTACCCCGAGGACACCAAATATGCTTACCATGAGCACATGGCTCTTGCATCAAGGTAATCTTGGGGCAACAAGAGGAAGTTCAAGTCCAACAACTCAAGTGGCTACAAGCCAAAAGGTCAATGAGTGAGGACTTGCCGCAATTGTGAGAACTTGAGTTACTTCCTCGTGGAGTGTCCTTGTGAGAAGAATGAAGACAATTTGGGCAATCTTATTCGCGACGATAAGACCAAGTATTACCCAAGCAAGAACAACAACTTCGCGAATGAGAAACCCTACAAGGTGTTGGTGGCACAATAAGAGTGCTACTCCGATGATGATGATGATGACCCAATGGTGAAGCGGTTGCAACAACCTCCATGGCCATTGCCATTACTTCCACTCCATCAATGTCTCTCTTCGACTCCCCCAACGAGAACACCATCACCACCCACAAGTGCCTCATGGCCAAGGCATCAAATGCAGCCCCTCCCACCAAGCTTATCATTACTACTAACCCATCCTTGATGGATTGTGTTGAAGATGGTGTGGAGGTGCCTGAAGAGGAGGAAAATGAGTTCGACAAGTTTATGGCCAGACACAAAGGTAAAACCAAGAAGCACTATGTTGCTCTCATTGGAACAAGTAGTTGCACCTTGTTGATCTCTTTGGAACAACTAGGTGAAGCCCATGTTGTTGTGATGCATTCCAGGTAGGCGAGGGCTTCCGAGACTATTCCTGGCTTCACTGGGAAAGGTCCGGGGGCGATTCGGTTCCCGTGGTAGGGCCTCCTAGGAGGTGCGTCATTTTTTTGCTCTCATCGTACCCTTTGTTGTGCTTCGTCTCTATGGACTACATGTATTGTGATGCCCTTTGCTTTCTTCGGTTGCGATGAGTTTTGGACCGCTATTTTTCAAGGTGTCTGCATTTCTTTGGTCATTCTTGTGTGCTTTATATCACGATGTGGGTGTTGCTAATCCTTGTTTCTTTGGCGGGTTCTATTTCTTTGTGTAGCTCAGAGGTTCCGATGTCGTCGTTATTTGGTTTTAAAAAAATTGTTCATTTTTAATATTTTTGTTGATAATTAAAAAAGGATTCAAATTTCTTTTCAATTTCAAGAAAATGATCATAGTGTATAGAAAAATTGTTGAGTTTGCATATGAAAAATGTTTAGCGTATATTAAAAATGTTCATTGTGTATTTACAAAATGTTCAATGTATACTGAAAAAATTAGGGTTGTTATTAAAATTCACTTTTTCCAAAAGTTGCTCACATAAAAAAATGAACTGAACTTTTGAATTTTGTTTGTTTTGTTGCTAGTTTTTATAGTCCTATCCTGCCATTTAGTCGCCAACACCATAAGCTCGACTGTCTTTCCACATGCACTCGAAACCATGTATGATCCTCCCTTGCTCGCAGGATCATTTTTTCAGATTTCCAACTGGAATGGGCCGACCTAATCACGCTGCTTCTGTGCGAAAGCTCGAAAGAGCCTAGTGGCGTGACTCCCGTCTAATAAGAGCTCTTTGTAGTTTCTAAAAAAAAGAGCTCTTTGTACCCCCCGCGAGCACATACTACTAATCTAGCAAATTGACTGAAACAAACTTATGATGAGTCAACCGACCTAATTTTTATTTTCGGTCAACTGACCTATAGTCGGTCTCTCTTTTCTCTCCATTATGCCCAACAACCTGTTATCATCATTTTTTTACCGTGAAACCGTAGAATAATAGTTATACATTATTTTCATTCAAAGTAAAAATATGTACAAGCCGGTCTTACAACAAACTGGAATCAACCTATGCATGTTTTATGAAACATTGAACACATATTAGATGTTTTATTCTACCCAACTACGAATCTTTTCTGCTTTGGAATTCTTTGCTTTTATCTCAGCAGTCCATAGTCCTTCTTGGAGATAATATTTCCACTCCTGAATGTGAGGTACAGCTGATCTGAAGATCTTGTCATTCCTTATGGACCAAATACCCCAACATCCCATAGTTATAATGTCCAATGCAATATCTTGTGGAAGTTGGAGTATGGCAAGCCGGAAGTCATCAAATATTGATATGCTTTAATGGGATGATATTATCCCAACACTATAGAGCAAAATGGCAGTTCCAGAAGAGATGGAGAGTTTCCTCAGTGTTATCTGAACATAAAGCATAATTATAAATGTTCAGATGCATGGTCTTTCTATTAAGAAGGTTCCTTGTGTTGATCCTGTCATGGAGAGGGAGCCATATGAAGATCTTGTGCCTCAATCTGCAGGATGTTTTCCAGATGTGCTGAAAGAGAGGATGGACTGTGCTAGGTCCCCTCAAGTGGTGATACATTTCAATGGAGGAGTAGCCTTTGGTTGATCCTTGCATAATCCATTCATCTGGGCATTAGAAGCTGGTCTCTCAAGAAGATGTTCAAGTAGTTGATTATATTGTTGAAAAGCCTGCTGTGACATGGGAGTGTGAAAATGATCTGACAATTCTTGAGAATTGATAACCTGTTGTAGTGTCACATAGTTGTTGGTTGCATAGTAAGGAAGTTTTGGGAATTTTGCTTCCAAAGGTTGTTCCCACCAATTGTCAGACCACAGTAGAGTTGCATTTCTCGACTTAGCTTTGCAAGTGGCAAACAGTTTGTAGGTGGGCAGGAGCTTGAGCAAGGACTTCCACCAGAAGGAGCCTACCAGTCTCTCTCCGGGAAGTGAGTTTGAGTAGTAAGATCCCCAAATGATATTAACCCAAGGTATATCTTCTCTATTAAGAAATTTATGAAGATGCTTCATGAGAAGTGCTTTTTGTGAATCTTAATATCCAAAATACCTAGTCCTCCATTTGCCTTAGGTTGGCAAGCTTTACTCCAAGTAATAAGTGTCACCCCTCTCTCTTCGGTACCAAATTTCCTCCAGAAACAATTTTTGAGATATACCTTGAGCTGGTTAACCACAGTAGCAGGAATTCCGAGTGAACACATGAAGAAAATGGGCATACTGGAGAAAACTGGTTTAATGAGAGTTAATTTGTCTCCAGTAGATAGTAGTGTAGAACACCTGAAAGTGCAATTAATCCCCGGGTGGTTTTGGTAACTCATAACAACATATAGCTCATTGAACTAACTTCCATTCAAGATAAATAGTTCAGAAAGTTCAATGAATGGCATGGCACGGACTAAAGATGTGGACCCCTCAAAATGCTAAGGACAAAGATTGGCAAAAGCTCAAGACTCTTCATATTTATTTTAGTGATCCAAGATCACATTGAGTCCATAGGAAAGCCAATACTATTAAAAGGGGCTGAGGTGTTGCTCAATGGCTTGCTTGCTCAAATGCTTAGTGGTATTTCTCCAAAACCCTCAACCACTTTCTCCATCCAAATATGTCAAAGTCCTAAACTCCAACTCGGCCCCACAGATTCTTTCTATCCGGCGTGACCGAGTTCATATGACATGGCCACTTCCAGAAACCCTAGCAATTCGGTCTCCCGATACGGGCCTCGGTCTCATCGAGATGGCCTTGCCAATGCTCTGTGACTTGTTGCATTTATTTTGGTCTCACCGAGTTGGCTTGTCAGATTCTCTATTTCCTTATTGCTTCACTTCGGTCTCATCGAGTTGATGCAATCGGTGCCACCGAGTGGATGTTTTCCCTAAGCCCTAGCACACCGGTCTCACCGAGTTGTTCCAGTCGGTCCCACCGAGATTCCTAACTGAAAGTGCTAAGTGGCACTTATGCTTTATTTTGGTGTGATGACAATGTGGTTAGTTGAACTAATATCGGTTGCTTAAGTTTATCTCGGGTTATTGGTTCTAAGTGCCCGTGATGGAGATGTGCGACCCCCCCCCCCATTTCAAAAAGGACAAAGGCGTTGTCTTTCGACACTTCGAAGGTTTAGTTTTGGTTTGCTTCGAGTCGTAGGAAAGACCGCACTATCAAGAGGGGTCTGTGTGGATAAATGTCGTGTGGGAATGCCATTGCCGAGCCTCACTCTCTTACCCTTCCCACTCCGAGCACCTAATAAGATCCTAGTGTGTATGCTGTGGTACTCAGAAAGTTGCAACAGAAAGTTACTGGGTACCCCGTGCGCACGGGGTCTGTTGACCCCCGTGCGCACGGGGTACTGCGTAACTCTCTGGGTACCCCGTGCGCACGGGGTCTTTGACCACCATGCGCACGGGGTGGCGTGATTGTCTCTGACTACCCCGTGCGCACGGGGCTGACTTAGCCCGTGCGCACGGGGTCCAACAGGCAGAAATCCCCACCAGCCCCTGCACACTATATAAAGGCCCTTCTTCCACCTCCAACCCTTAACCATAATGTCTTGTTGAGCTCCACCATTGCTACACCTCCTTTTGCTCAATACTCTCAATCCCTCCAGCCAAACTTGTTGAAACTTTGGGGATTGGGAGAGCAAGACCCGATCTACATCTTGACCAAACCAAATCGCGTTCCCCGCAACATTTCTTCCCCATTGACTTGTTACTCTTGGAGCTTGGGATCCTAGGCGGCTAGAGGTTCCTCCGGAAGCTTCCTTGCTTGTGGTGTGCTCCGGAGAAGTTTGTAAAGGTGTGGTGGTCGCCTTCAAGACCAACCCCGAGTGATTCGAGGCTCATTCGTTGGGGGTGACTCGAAGGAGAATACGGTGAGCCTTCGGTGGCGTTCCGCAAGCTTTGGCTCCGGCACCGCTCCAAACGGAGATTAGCTCTTCCCCAAGGAAGAGTGAACTTCGGGTTAAAATCTGCGTCCTCGTCTCACTTGTGGTTAATCCTTTCCCGCACCTTTCCTTGTAACTCAAACATGGTGGCCTTGGCCACCGCCCTCGCTTGAGGGTTGTGTCCGTGTTTGTTTCGCCTGTGTGGTGTGTTGTTTCTTTTCTTTTGTTTTGTGTTTTGTTCTTCCTACTTCTCTTTTGGTACAAGTGCTCCACATATTCCCTTTCCATAGTGATAGGTCTTTCCTCGCGGCGTATTCAGAAATATCGACCGAGTGCTTTGTGAAGTAGGGGTAAGAGTATACACTCAGCCCTGTATTTAAAACAAATCCACTCATGTCGAAGTTCATGAGTACCCCGTGCGCACGGGCCTGTACCGTGCTCACGGGGCCCCCGTGCCCACGGGCTCTGTACCATGCGCACGGGACCCCGTGCGCACGAGGATCTCTTAGCCCGTGCGCACGGGGTCTGCGGTTTCTGGTCCTGAAGGTGGGGCGTGGGGGAGGCTCGGGCTCTTTTCCACCCATTCGCCCCCTCCACTCCCCAGAAAGCCTCCAGCGCCGCCGCCGTCGCCTCCCCTCGCCGGAGCTCCTCCGGGCTTCGTCGGGGTTCTTCCTCGGTGGATCTGCATCCAGATGGGGTCCTCCTCCGGTTGGTCCTGCCTCCTTGGTCTTTTTCCTTGTGTTTCTTTCTTTTTCTCTAGCTTTAGGGTTTCTTTGCTCCCTAGATTCGTTTGGCCTCAAATGTTGGTAGATAGAAGTCTAGTGCTTAGATCCTCTGGTCCCTCTGCTTCACCCACTCCCGGAGTTCATTCTGGTAGTGGCTGCTGCTGGGAGACCCCCATGTCCACGGTCCTGTACCGTGCGCACGGGACCCCCGTGCCCACAGGGTCTAAACCCCCGTGTGCACGGGCTATCCAGGAACTTTTGCCTAGATTTTTGTCTATCCCCTTGCCATTCATCTTGCACTTGTACTCATTTGTGGTTCGTGCTTTGTGTTGTTGGGTGTTTGCGTGTGTTTCAGAATCCGCCGACAAGAGGTCTGAGCTTCGTCGCAAGCGTGGAAAAAGAGGATCAGAGGACTTCACCATTGCTCGTCGTCAGCCGTCTGAAGGCATGGGTCAGGGGTCTGGATCTGGTCAGGGCCGTGTTCGACGTGCTGCCTCAAAACGGCCCGTTGTAGAGGCTTCCGATAATTCTGAGGAAGAATATGACTCGCAAGATGATGTTTACTATGCCAATCCCAATAATGATTATGATATAGAAGAAGATGATGATCATGGTG
The DNA here is from genome assembly GCF_018294505.1 of Triticum aestivum. Taxonomy (NCBI): domain Eukaryota; kingdom Viridiplantae; phylum Streptophyta; class Magnoliopsida; order Poales; family Poaceae; genus Triticum; species Triticum aestivum. Next base: position 131,625,755 of record NC_057807.1, on the reverse strand, counting down.
AGGAAGGTGAAGAAGAGGATGAGGAGTCTAGTCCGGAGCAAGCCATTCCGGGCGGGCGTGACCTCCAGAATTTGCCTCTTGTCAAGTGGACCAAGCCAGAGATCTGGGCTGAGAGACAGAGCCATCCTTATGTTGCTGCCACTAGTTTGGGAGTGGTGTTGGGGAACGTAGTAATTTCAAAAAAAAATCCTACGCACACGCAAGATCATGGTGATGGTATAGCAATGAGAGGGGAGAGTATAGTCCACGTACCCTCATAGACCGTAAGCGGAAGCGTTAGCACAACGCGGTTGATGTAGTCGTACGTCTTCACGATCCGATCGATCCAAGCACTGAACGGACGGAGCCTCCGAGTTCAGCACACGTTCAGCTCGATGACGATCTCCGGCCTCCGATCCAGGAGAGCTCCGGAGACGAGTTCCGTCAGCATGACGGCGTGGTGACGATGATGATGTTCTACCGGCACAGGGCTTCGCCTAAACTCCGCGTCGATATGACCGAGGTGGAATATGGTGGAGGGGCACCGCACACGGCTAAGGAACGATCCGTAGATCAACTTGTGTGTCTTTGGGGTGCCCCCCCGCCCCCGTATATAAAGGAGCAAGGGGGGAGGCCGGTTGGCCCTTGGGGCGCGCCAAGGAGGGGGGAGTCCTCCTCCTAGTGGGAGTAGGACTCCCCTTTCCTAGTCCAACTAGGAAGGAGGAAGGGGGAAGGAAAGAGGGGGAGAAGGAGAGGGAAAGAGGGGCCGCGCCCCCTCCCCTAGTCCAATTCGGACTCCCCATGCGAGGGGGTGCGCCACCTCCTGGGCTGCTGCCCTCTCTCTCCCCTCAGGCCCACTAAGGCCCAATACTTCCCCGGGGGGTTCCGGTAACCCCTCCGGCACTCCGGTTTTCTCCGAAATCATCCGGAACACTTCCGGTGTCCGAATATAGTCGTCCAATATATCAATCTTTATGTCTCGACCATTTCGAGACTCCTCGTCATGTCCGTGATCATATCCGGGACTCCGAACAAACTTCGGTACATCAAAACTTATAAACTCATAATAAATCTGTCATCGTAACGTTAAGCGTGTGGACCCTACGGGTTTGAGAACTATGTAGACATGACCTAGAACTATTCTCGGTCAATAACCAATAGCGGGACCTAGATGCCCATATTGGTTCCTACATATTCTACGAAGATCTTTATCGGTCAAACCGCATAACAACATACGTTGTTCCCTTTGTCATCGGTATGTTACTTGCCCGAGATTTGATCGTCGGTATCCAATACGTAGTTCAATCTCGTTACCGGCAAGTCTCTTTACTCGTTTTGTAATGCATCATCTCGTAACCAACTCATTGGTCACATTGCTTGCAAGGCTTATAATGATGTGCATTACCGAGAGGGCCCAGAGATACCACTCCGACGATCGGAGTGACAAAACCTAATCTCGAAATACGCCAACTCAACATGTACCTTCGGAGACACCTGTAGTACTCCTTTATAATCACCCAGTTACGTTGTGACGTTTGGTAGTACCCAAAGTGTTCCTCCGGTAAACGGGAGTTGCATAATTCTCATAGTTACAGGAACATGTATAAGTCATGAAGAAAGCAATAGCAGTATACTAAACGATCAAGTGCTAGGCTAACGGAATGGGTCATGTCAATCACATCATTCTCCTAATGATGTGATCCCATTAATCAAATGACAACACATGTCCATGGTTAGGAAACATAACCATCTTTGATTAATGAGCTAGTCAAGTAGAGGCATACTAGTGACTATATGTTTGTCTATGTATTCACACATGTATCATGTTTCCGGTTAATACAATTCTAGCATGAATAATAAACATTTATCACTATATGAGGAAATAAATAATAACTTTATTATTGCCTCTAGGGCATATTTCCTTCAGTCTCCCACTTGCACTAGAGTCAATAATCTAGATTACATAGTAATGATTCTAACACCCATGGAGTCTTGGTGTTGATCATGTTTTGCTCGTGAGAGAGGCTTAGTCAACGGGTCTGCAACATTCAGATCTGTATGTATCTTGCAAATCTCTATGTCTCCCACTTGGACTTGGTCCCGAATGGAATTGAAGCGTCTCTTGATGTGCTTTGTCCTCTTGTGAAATCTGGATTCCTTTGCCAAGGCAATTGCACCAGTATTGTCACAGAAGATCTTCATTGGTCCCGATGCACTAGGTATGACACCTAGATCGGAAATGAACTCCTTCATCCGGACTCCTTCATTTGCTGCTTCCGAAGCAGCTATGTACTCCGCTTCACATGTAGATCCCGCCACGATGCTTTGTTTAGAACTGCACCAACTTACAGCTCCACCGTTTAATAAAAACATGTATCCGGTTTGCGATTTAGAATCGTCCGGATCTGTGTCAAAGTTTGCATCGACGTAACCATGTACCACTAGCTCTTTGTCACCTCCATATACGAGAAACATATCCTTAGTCCTTTTCAGGTATTTCAGGATGTTCTTGACCGCTGTCCAGTGATCCACTACTGGATTACTTTGGTACCTTCCTGCTAAGCTTATTGCTAAGCATACATCAGGCCTGGTACACAACATTGCATACATGATAGAGCCTATGGCTGAAGCATAGGGAACATCTTTCATTTTCTCTCTATCTTCTGCTGTGGTCGGGCATTGAGTTTGACTCAACTTCACACCTTGTAGCACGGGCAAGAACCCTTTCTTTGCCTGATCCATTTTGAACTTTTTCAAAATTTTGTCAAGGTATGTGCTTTGTGAAAGTCCTATTAAGCGTCTTGATCTATCTCTATAGATTTTGATGCCCAATATGTAAGCAGCTTCACCGAGGTCTTTCATTGAAAAACTTTTATTCAAGTATCCCTTTATGCTATCCAGAAATTCTATATCATTTCCAATTAATAATATGTCATCTACATATAATATCAGAAATGCTACAGAGCTCCCACTCACTTTCTTGTAAATACAGGCTTCTCAAAAAGTCTGTATAAAACCATATGCTTTGATCACACTATCAAAACGTTTATTCCAACTCCGAGATGCTTGCACCAGTCCATAAATGGATCGCTGGAGCTTGCACACTTTGTTAGCACCTTTTGGATCAACAAAACCTTCTGGCTGCATCATATACAACTCTTCTTCTAGAAATCCATTCAAGAATGCAGTTTTGACATCCATTTGCCAAATTTCATAATCATGAAATGCAGCAATAGCTAACATGATTCGGACAGACTTAAGCATCGCTACGGGTGAGAAAGTCTCATCGTAGTCAACCCCTTGAACTTGTCGAAAACCTTTCGCAACTAGTCGAGCTTTATAGACAGTTACATTACCATCGGCGTCAGTCTTCTTCTTAAAGATCCATTTATTCTCAATGGCTTGCCGATCATCGGGCAAGTCAACCAAAGTCCATACTTTGTTTTCATACATGGATCCCATCTCAGATTTCATGGCCTCTAGCCATTTTGCGGAATCTAGGCTCATCATCGCTTCCTCATAGTTCGTAGGTTCATCATGGTCAAGTAACATGACTTCCAGAATTTGATTACGTACCACTCTAGTGCGGATCTTACTCTGGTAGACCTACGAGGTTTAGTAGAAACTTGATCTGAAGTTTCATGATCCATATCATTAGCTTCCTCACTAATCGGTGTAGTTGTCACAGGAACCGGTTCTTGTGATGAACTACTTTCCAATAAGGGAGCAGATACAGTTATCTCATCAAGTTCTACTTTCCTCCCACTCACTTCTTTCGAGAGAAACTCCTTCTCTAGAAAGGATCCGATTTTAGCAACGAAAATCTTGCCCTCAGATCTGTGATAGAAGGTGTACCCAATAGTCTCTTTTGGGTATCCTATGAAGACACATTTCTCCGATTTGGGTTCGAGCTTATCTGGTTGAAGTTTCTTCACATAAGCATCGCAGCCCCAAACTTTAAGAAACGACAACTTTGGTTTGTTGCCAAACGATAGTTCATAAGGCGTCATCTCAACGGATTTTGATGGTGCCCTATTTAACGTGAATGCGGCCGTCTCTAAAGCATAACCCCAAAATGATAGCGGTAAATCAGTAAGAGACATCATAGATCACACCATATCTAGTAAAGTACGATTACAATGTTCGGACACACCATTTCGTTGTGGTGTTCCGGGTGGCGTGAGTTGCGAAACTATTCCGCATTGTTTCAAGTGTAGACCAAACTCGTAACTCAAATATTCTCCTCCACGATCAGATCGTAGAAACTTTATTTTCTTGTTACGATGATTTTCCACTTCACTCTGAAATTCTTTGAACTTTTCAAATGTTTCAGACTTGTGTTTCATTAAGTAGATATACCCATATCTGCTCAAATCATCTGTGAAGGTGAGAAAATAACGATATCCGCCGCGAGCCTCAACATTCATTGGACCACAAACATCAGTATGTATGACTTCCAACAAATCAGTTGCTCACTCCAAGTTCCAGAGAACGGCGTTTTAGTCATCTTGCCCATAAGGCACGGTTCGCAAGTACCAAGTGATTCATAATCAAGTGATTCCAAAAGCCCATCAGTATGGAGTTTCTTCATGCGCTTTACACCGATATGACCTAAACGGCAGTGCCACAAATAAGTTGCACTATCGTTATCAACTCTGCATCTTTTGGTTTCAACAGTATGAACATGTGTATCACTACTATCGAGATTCAACAAAAATAGACCACTCTTCAAGGGTGCATGACCATAAAAGATATTACTCATAAAAATAGAACAACCATTATTCTCTGATTTAAATGAATAACCGTCTCGCATCAAACAAGATCCAGATATAATGTTCATGCTCAACGCTGGCACCAAATAACAATTATTTAGGTCTAAAACTAATCCCGATGGTAGATGTAGAGGTAGCGTGCCGACCGCGATCACATCGACTTTGGAACCATTTCCCACGCGCATCGTCACCTCGTCCTTAGCCAATCTTCGCTTAATCCGTAGTCCCTGTTTCGAGTTGCAAATATTAGCAACAGAACCAGTATCAAATACCCAGGTGCTACTGCGAGCATTAGTAAGGTACACATCAATAACATGTATATCACATATACCTTTGTTTACTTTGCCATCCTTCTTATCCGCCAAATACTTGGGGCAGTTCCGCTTCCAGTGTCCAGTCTGCTTGCAGTAGAAGCACTCAGTTTCAGGCTTAGGTCCAGACTTGGGTTTCTTCTCTTGAGCAGCAACTTGCTTGCCGTTCTTTTTGAAATTCCCCTTCTTCCCTTTGCCCTTCTTCTTGAAACTGGTGGTTTTGTTAACCATCAACACTTGATGCTCCTTTTTGATTTCTACCTCCGTGGCTTTTAGCATTGTGAAGAGCTCGGGAATAATCTTGTTCATCCCTTGCATATTATAGTTCATCACGAAGCTCTTGTAGCTTGGTGGCAGTGATTGGAGAATTCTATCAATGACACTATCATTAGGAAGATTAACTCCCAGTTGAATCAAGTGATTATTGTACCCAGACATTTTGAGTATGTGTTCACTGACAGAACTATTCTCCTCCATCTTGCAGCTGTAGAACTTATTGGAGACTTCATATCTCTCAATCCGGGCATTTGCTTGAAATATTAACTTCAACTCCTGGAACATCTCATATGCTCCATGACGTTCAAAACGTCGTTGAAGACCCGGTTCTAAGCCGTAAAGCATGGCACACTGAACTATTGAGTAGTCATCAGCTTTGCTCTGCCAGATGTTCTTAACGTCGTCAGTTGCATCAGCAGCAGGCCTGGCACCCAGCGGTGCTTCCAGGACGTAACTTTTCTATGCAGCAATGAGGATAATCCTCGGGTTACGGACCCAGTCCGTGTAATTGCTACCATCATCTTTCAACTTTGCTTTCTCAAGGAACGCATTAAAATTCAACGGAACAACAGCACGAGCCATCTATCTACAAACAAACATAGACAAGCAAAATACTATCAGGTACTAAGTTCATGATAAATTTAAGTTCAATTAATCATATTACTTAAGAACTCCCACTTAGACGGACATCTCTCTAGTCATCTAAGTGATCACATGATCCAAATCAACTAAACCATGTCCGATCATCACGTGAGATGGAGTAGTTTCAATGGTGAACATCACTATGTTGATCATATCTACTATATGATTCACGCTCGACCTTTCGGTCTCCGTGTTCCAAGGCTATATCTGTATATGCTAGGCTCGTCAAGTATGACCTGAGTATTCCGCATGTGCAACTGTTTTGCACCCGTTGTATTTGAACGTAGAGCCTATCACACCCGATAATCACGTGGTGTCTCAGCACAAAGAACTTTCACAACGGTGCATACTCAGGGAGAACACTTCTTGATTATTAGTGAGAGATCATCTTAAAATGCTATCGTCAATCAAAGCAAGATAAGATGCATAAAGGATAAACATCACATGCAATCAATATAAGTGATATGATATGGCCATCATCATCTTGTGCTTGTGATCTCCATCTTCGAAGCACCGTCATGATCACCATCGTCACCGGCGCGACACCTTGATCTCCATCGTAGCATTGTTGTCGCTACGCCATCTATTGCTTCTACGACTATCGCTACCGCTTAGTGATAAAGTAAAGCAATTACAGGGCGTTTGCATTTCATACAATAAAGCGACAACCATATGGCTCCTGCCAGTTGCCGATAACTTCGGTTACAAAACATGATCATCTCATACAATAAAATATAGCATCACGTCTTGACCATATCACATCATAACATGCCCTGCAAAAACAAGTTAGACGTCCTCTACTTTGTTGTTGCAAATTTTACGTGGCTGCTACGGGCTTAGCAAGAACCGTTCTTACCTACTCATCAAAAAACCACAACGATAGTTTGTCAAGTTAGTGTTGTTTTAACCTTCGCAAGGACCGGGCGTAGCCACACTCGATTCAGCTAAAGTGAGAGAGACAGACACCCGCTAGCCACCTTTAAGCACGAGTGCTCGTAACAGTGAAACCAGTCTCGCGTAAGCGTACGCGTAATGTCGGTCCGGGCCGCTTCATCTCACAATACTGCCGAACCAAAGTATGACATGCTGGTAAGCACTATGACTTGTATCGCCCACAACTCACTTGTGTTCTACTCGTGCATATAACATCAACGCATAAAACCTAGGCGCTGATGCCACTGTTGGGGAACGTAGTAATTTCAAAAAATTTCCTACGCACACGCAAGATCATGGTGATGGTATAGCAACGAGAGGGGAGAGTATAGTTGATGTACCCTCGTAGACCGTAAGCGGAAGCGTTAGCACAACGCGGTTGATGTAGTCGTACGTCTTCATGATCCGACCGATCCAAGCACCAAACGGACGGAGCCTCCGAGTTCAGCACACGTTCAGCTCGATGACGATCTCCGGCCTCCGATCCAGCAGAGCTCCGGAGATGAGTTCCGTCAGCACGACGGTGTGGTGACGATGATGATGTTCTACCGGCGCAGGGCTTCGCCTAAACTCCGTGTCGATATGACCGAGGTGGAATATGGTGGAGGGGGGCACCGCACACGGCTAAGGAACGATCCGTAGATCAACTTGTGTGTCTTTGGGGTGCCCCCCCGCCCCCGTATATAAAGGAGCAAGGGGGGAGACCGACCGGCCCTTGGGGCGTGCCAAGGAGGGGGGAGTCCTCCTCCTAGTGGGAGTAGGACTCCCCTTTCCTAGTCCAACTAGGAAGGAGGAAGGGGGAAGGAAAGAGGGGGAGAGGGAGAGGGAAAGAGGGGCCGCGCCCCCCTCCCCTAGTCCAATTCGGACTCCCCATGGGAGGGGGCGCGCCACCTCCTGGGCTGCTGCCCTCTCTCTCCCCTCAGGCCCACTAAGGCCCAATACTTCCCCGGGGGGTTCCGGTAACCCCTCCGGCACTCCGGTTTTCTTCGAAATCATCCGGAACACTTCCGGTGTCCGAATATAGTCGTCCAATATATCAATCTTTATGTCTCGACCATTTCGAGACTCCTCGTCATGTCTGTGATCATATCCGGGACTCCGAACAAACTTCGGTACATCAAAACTTATAAACTCATAATAAAACTGTCATCGTAACGTTAAGCGTGCAGACCCTACGGGTTCGAGAACTATGTAGACATGACCTAGAACTATTCTCGGTCAATAACCAATAGCGGGACCTGGATGCCATATTGGTTCCTACATATTCTACGAAGATCTTTATCGGTCAAACCGCATAACAACAACGTTGTTCCCTTTGTCATCGGTATGTTACTTGCCCGAGATTTGATCGTCGGTATCCAATACCTAGTTCAATCTCATTACCGGCAAGTCTCTTTACTCATTCTGTAATGCATCATCTCATAACCAACTCATTGGTCACATTGCTTGCAAGGCTTATAATGATGTGCATTACCGAGAGGGCCCAGAGATACCTCTCCGACGATCGGAGTGACAAAACCTAATCTCGAAATACGCCAACTCAACATGTACCTTCAGAGACACCTGTAGTACTCCTTTATAATCACCCAGTTACGTTGTGACGTTTGGTAGTACCCAAAGTGTTCCTCCGGTAAACGGGAGTTGCATAATTCTCATAGTTACCGGAACATGTATAAGTCATGAAGAAAGCAATAGCAGTATACTAAACGATCAAGTGCTAGGCTAACGGAATGGGTCATGTCAATCACATCATTCTCCTAATGATGTGATCCCATTAATCAAATGACAACACATGTCCATGGTAAGGAAACATAACCATCTTTGATTAATGAGCTAGTCAAGTAGAGGCATACTAGTGACTATATGTTTGTCTATGTATTCACACATGTATCATGTTTCCGGTTAATACAATTCTAGCATGAATAATAAACATTTATCATGATATGAGGAAATAAATAATAACTTTATTATTGCCTCTAGGGCATATTTCCTTCAAGTGGATCCCTGGTTCAAGAATGAGTTTCAGCAAAGGATCTATCATGAGCTTCTTATGACCAAGTCCAAGAAGTTTGCCCCTCACAAGCAAGTCAACACTGAGAGTTTGCGCGACAATGACCATCTGTATCCTGGTGTGTACTCCGCTCTTGGACGACTAGGTCTGATTCCGTTTGTCACCTTCAACCACCCCTATAATGAAGATCTAGTGATGCAGTTCTTTGCCACTCTGTACTTCTCCAATGATTCTGCTCGCACCCTCACCTGGATGTCCGGAACGCATCAGTGCTCAGCTCATATGGCAAAGTTCTCCGAGATCATTCCCTACCCGTTCATGGATGAAGAGACCATTTTTGATGAGTTTGGCGTTGTTCGGGAAAGTGGGCAGCGCACTAAAGATGAGATTGCCTTTGCTTACAAACAAGAGAAGTCATTTGTCACTGGGTCAATCAAAGACCTCTTGCCCCTCTATGATACCATGCGCCATATCCTGAGGTATACCCTCACTCCAAAGGCCGGGGATTCCCATAACATTCGGAGCTCCATGCTTGATGTCTTTGTGTATCTTCATCAGAAGAAGAAAGCGGATGTTCTGGACTTCATGTACTACGAGCTGCGTTAGTGTGTACAAGAGAACAAGTCCTTGATCTATGCTCCTTTCATACAGGCATTGATTGAGACCGTCTGTCCAGCAAAGTACATTGCCAGCTTCAAGACTTCTGTTCCCAAGCGCAACTCCAACTGGACCCCTGCTGCTCCTGCTCCCTATGTGCCTATCAAGAAGGGGCGCAACCCTAGGCCTGAGGATCGTGCTACCTACACTCCAGGCATGTCCTCTACTGCACGGATCCCTCGTGGTCGGGCCAAGTCTGTTGGTTTTGAGGCCATCTTTGCCAAGGGAGAGAAGTAGTCACTGTTCAAGACCTTGAGCAACATGTTCAAGATGTGTCAGTCCATTCAGCGTCGTCAGATCAAGGAAATCAACAAGGAGAAGCTTGTTCGGTGTGAGCAGAAGGCAGCAAGGGCTGCTGCGGGTGAGGAGGTCCGTCCAGGTTCAGAGGACGTCGACAGTGAGGCCACTGCTCGGTCTTTCCCAATGGCCAGGTGGCATTTTGATGATGATGATGATGCCTCGAGTGCTCCTCCTCTTGTCTAATGGGTCTCGTGTCGCCATTTGTCTCCTTTTTGTTGTCTTGATGACAAAGGGGGCTAAGTGGTGTGTGGTGTGTGTACGTGGGTGTGTTGATATCTCAAGCCTCGTGTTTCTTGCTGTTGGTTGGTTTTAGTTGGCTTGAGATACTCTTATTTACCTTCTGTCTGTGTGGTTGTGAGACTCTAGCTTTATTATTTAACCTTGCCATTATCCTCTTATGCTTATTGGGTCTCACATTATTTGCTCTCCACACTGTGTCATGAGTTCTAGGCACCGTTATAGGTTTATTTTGTTGAAACTCATGACGTTTCTATAATGATCTTGGTCGAACCTCCTATGAGTGTTCTAGATGCATTCTTGTTTTCGGGCACACATTTAGGGGGAGCTATCATGATCATTATTTGTTCCATGGCTTTCTATCTATTTATCCTCTATGCCATGCTCTAACCACGTTGTCATCAATGCACCAAAAAGGGGGAGATTGAAAGTGCTAAGTGGCACTTATGCTTTATTTTGGTGTGATGACAATGTGGTTAGTTGAACTAATATCGGTTGCTTAAGTTTATCTCAGGTTATTGGTTCTAAGTGCCCGCGATGGAGATGTGCGACCCCCCCCCATTTCAAAAAGGACAAAGGCGTTGTCTTTCGACGCTTCGAAGGTTTAGTTTTGGTTTGCTCCGAGTCGTAGAAAAGAACGCACTATCAAGAGGGGTCTGTGTGGATAAATGTCGTGTGGGAATGCCATTGCCGAGCCTCACTCTCTTACCCTTCCCACTCCGAGCACCTAATAAGAGCCTAGTGTGTATGCTATGGTACTCAGAAAGTTGCAACAGAAAGTTACAGGGTACCCCGTGCGCACGGGGTCTGTTGACCCCCGTGCGCACGGGGTACTGCGTAACTCTCTGGGTACCCGTGCGCACGGGGTCTTTTGAACCCCGTGCGCACGGGGTACTGTGTAACTCTCTGGGTACCCCGTGCGCACGGGGTGGCGTGATTGTCTTTGAGTACCCCGTGCGCACGGGGCTGACTTAGCCCGTGCGCACGGGGTCCAACGGGCAGAAATCCCCACCAGCCCCTGCACACTATATAAAGGCCCTTCTTCCACCTCCAACCCTTAACCCTAATGTCTTGTTGAGCTCCACCATTGCTACACCTCCTTTTGCTCAATACTCTCAATCCCTCCACCCAAACTTGTTGAAACTTTGGGGATTGGGAGAGCAAGACCCGATCTACATCTTGACCAAACCAAATCGCGTTCCCCACAACATTTCTTCCCCATTGACTTGTTACTCTTGGAGCTTGGGATCCTAGGCGGCTAGAGGTTCCTCCGGAAGCTTCCTTGCTTGTGGTGTGCTCCGGAGAAGTTTGTAAAGGTGTGGTGGTCGCCTTCAAGACCAACCCCGAGTGATTCGAGGCTCATCCGTTGGGGGTGACTCGAAGGAGAATACGGTGAGCCTTCGGTGGCGTTCCGCAAGCTTTGGCTCCGGCACTGCTCCAAACGGAGATTAGCTCTTCCCCAAGGAAGAGTGAACTTCGGGTTAAAATCTGCGTCCTCGTCTCACTTGTGGTTAATCCTTTCCCGCACCTTTCCTTGTTGTTGTATGCTTGTTGGCTTGCTAAGTAGTTTGTTGCCTAGCATATTTATCTTGGAGCTTACTTGTCATATAGGTTGCATTCACCTAGTTGCATATCTAGTGAACTCTTTTATCCGCTAAGCCTTAAAATCTACAAGAAAGATTAAAATTTGTAGTCTCCTATTCACCCCCCTCTAGTCGACCGTATCGATCCTTTCACTAACGTTCACATTTTTGAACATATTGGTCTCAGCGAGTTTTACTATTCGGTCCCACTGAGATGAATCAAATGTGTGTAACGGTTGGATTTTGTGTGGAGGCTATATATACCCCTCCACACCTTCTCCATTTGTGAGAGAGCCATCAGAACGTGCCTACACTTCCACCATACATTTTTTGAGAGAGAACCACCTACTCATGTGTTAAAATCAAGATATTCCAATCCTACCACAAGAATCTTGATTTCTAGCCTTCCCCAAGTTGCTTTCCAATCAAATCGTCTTTCCACCATAGCCAAATACGAGAGAGAGAGAGAGTTGAGTGTTGGGGAGACTATCATTTGAAGCACAAGAGCAACGAGTTCATCATCAACACACCATCTATTACCTTTTGGAGAGTGGTGTCTCCTAGATTGGTTAGGTGTCGCTTGGGAGCCTCTGTCAAGATGTGGAGTTGAACCAAGAAGTTTGTAAGGGCAAGGAGATCGCCTACTTCGTGAAGATCTACCCGAGTGAGGCAAGTCCTTCATGGGCGATGGCCATGGTGGGATAGACAATGTTGCTTCTTCGTGGACCCTTCGTGGGTGGAGCCCTCTGTGGACTCGCGCAGCCGTTACCCTTCGCAGGTTGAAGTCTCCATCAATGTGGACGTGTGATAGCACCACCTATCGGAACCACGCCAAAAATTTTCATGTCTCCATTGTGTTTGCCTTCTCCAAACCCTTCCCTTTACCTTCATATGCAATGTTTTACTTTCTTCCACTACACTCTTAGGATTGCATGTGTAGGTTGATTGCTTGACTTGTGCTAATTGCTCCACAACTAAAATTGGAAAAGGTTAGATTTTTATTTGGTCAAGTAGTCTAATCACCCCCTCTGGACATACTTTCGATCCTACAAGTGGTACCAGAGCTTTGATCTCCATTTGCCTTGATTTCCATAGCTTTGGTGATCATAGCCTTGATTCCACAACTTAGGAGAGTATGGCGTCTAGTGAGGGAAATTACCACCGTAGAGGTCCTTACTTTGATGGTACAAATTTTGCTAGTTGGAAGCATAAGATGAAAATGCATATTATTGGTCATAACCCCGTCGTTTGAGCCGTTGTGCATATTGGCTTGCAAGGTGATTTCTTTGAGGATGGAAAAGAACCAGATCATGAAGCAACAGCGGAAGAAATGAAGATGTTGCAATACAGTGCTCAAACTTGCGATATTCTCTTCAACAGATTATGCCCCGAATAATTCGACACAATCTGCCGCCTTGAGAATGCAAAGGAAATTTGGGATACTTTGGTGATATGCACGAAGGTACCGAGTCCATAAAGGAATCCAAGTTGGATGTGCTTCAAAGTCAACTTGACAAGTTCAGGATGAAGGATGGTGAAGGAGTCGCCGAAATGTACTCTAGGATTGCTCTCATCACAAATGAGATTGCCAGCTTAGGAAGTGAAGAGATGACTGACAAACTCATCATCAAGAAGATCCTAAGAGCCTTGGATGGAAAATACGTCACCTTGTGCACTTTGATCCAAATGATGCCCAATTACAAAGATCTCAAGCCCACATAAGTCATTGGTAGAATTGTTGCTCATGAGTTGTCACTCAAGGATAAGGAAGAGCTCCACAACAAGTTAAGTGGTGCTTACAAAGCCTCAAGTGATGCTCCTACAACATCAAGCAAAAAGCAAGTCTCCAATGAAGAATTGAGCTTAATGGTGAAGAACTTCAACAATTTCTATAAGAATAAAAGCAAAGAGAGAAGCTCCAAGTCAAGGTCCTACAATGACAAAAGATCTTCTAGTCGATCATAATTGCTACAATTGTGGAAGATCCGGACACTACTCCAATGAGTGTACGACTCCCTACAAGAAAATAGATGACTCACCAAAAAGGAGGAGTAGAAGAGATGACTCGCCTCCAAAAGAGAGAATAAGTAGAGATGATCGTTATGAGCGAAGACCCTCTTGTAGAAGCAAGGATTCGAAAACGAAGGAGAAGTCATCAAAGAGTTACACAAGGCGAAGACATCAAGCTCACGTTGGTGAATGGGTATCCGGTTCTGAATCCAACAACTACTCCGAGAGAAGCTATCACTCCGACTCCGACTATACTCAAGATGAAGGTGTTGCCGGTCTTGCACTTGTGTCATCCAACTCCTATTACATATTTGACTCACCAAATGAAGGAATTGGAAGATGCTTCTTGGCTAAAGGCCCTAAGGTATCACACCCCGAGTAAGTTGATTTCAATAGTGATGAAGATGATTTGCTAGGTGATGATGATTTACTTCTTGACAAAACTACTGATTAAAACTATGATGTACTTGCTAGTAATCATGCTAATAAAGATGAAATGAATGATAATGTTAAGAAGGAGATTGAGCATCTAACTAAAGAACTTAACACTCTTAAGTTAGCTCATGAAACAACTCTAGAGAATCATAGAGAGCTCCTAAGAACTCACGAGAAGCTACGCTTCGAGAAGCTAAATTTAGAGCAAGAGCATGAGTTTCTAAAAGCTATCAATGATGATCTTCGAAAGAAGAGTTCTTCGTATCTTGCCAAACGTCTCCTCTTGTCTACTTACATGCCACAAGTAAAATCTAAAAACAAGAGCAACAAAGATTCTTCCTCTAGTAGTAACAATAACCATGTTAAATCTAATATTCTTGCCTCTAGTAGTTCTCTTGATTCCATTATTGATTCTCTTAGTCAAGTTACACTTGAGCAAGAAAATAGCTTATTGAAGGGAATTATAGAGAAAGGTGTTTACAAGAGCCTTGCCAGAAGTAAGCAATTTGAGGAAATTGTACACAAGCAAGAAAGGCACCGGAAAAATCAAGGTGTTGGTTTTGAACAAACAGTCTAATCACCCCCCTCTAGACATACTTTTGATCCTACAACACCCCAGAAGTCTATTTTCCACTCTCTTCAGAAGAGGCAAGTAATCCTCAATTCTTGGCTTGCTGAGACTGAGGGGTAGACCTAGATATGCATGAGGAAGGGCCCCAATTTGACATCCCATAGAGCAGAGAGAGTGTGCATCTTTTGCTCTGAAGTATTGTGGGAATCATAGTTGACTTGTTGTAGTTCACTATAAGGCCAGTGTATGCTGCAAAGTGTAGCAATAGATTATTTATGCTGTTCAGTTGAGAGACATTTGCATTTGCCACTAGGATGGTGTCATCTTCATACTGGATAATAGGATAGTCTGGGCTTAATTGATGATTCAGAGGGGACCACACAAGAGAATTATGCATGTCTTCATTCATCATAGTCTGTAATAGATCTGCTGCAAGCACAAATATGAGAGGTGACAGAGGGTCACCCTGTCTCACCCCACATTTACATAGGAATTGCTTACCAGGTACCCCATTAAGTAGCACAAAAGAGAATCTAGTGTTGTATATCATCTTAATCCAATTAATCCACTTGCTTCCAAAACATTTGGCCTGTAGAATCTCAATGCTGGTGTCATGATTGAGCATATCAAATGCCTTTTCAAAATCCAGCTTCAGGAGAACAACTTCTTTGTTGGATTGGTAACATTGACGAATATATTCACATGGCCAGGCTAAGCAGTCTTGAATACATCGGTTGGATAGGAAGCCATATGGATTGTGGTGAACCAATGAAAGAATAACTTTCTGCAGTATGTTTGCCAGCAACTTAGTTAAGATCTTCAGAGTGCAGTTCAATAGGGAGATGGGTCTAAAATCATTTGGATGGACATCAACATCTTTATTGGGAATAAGGGTGATGAATGAGTAGTTAATGCTCTAAATATTAACTGTACCCTTGTGAAAATCCTCAATAAGTCTGTAAAACTAGGGGCCACAATATCCCAACAAGATTTAAGAAATGTTGCATTGAAACCATCAGGCCCATGAGTTTTATCTGCTGGCGTGTTTTTAATGACTGCATAAATTTCCTCTTTGGAGAAAGGTACTTCTAGCTCAGTCAGATCTATTTGTTGAAAAAGCAAGGAGTGAATTAGTAGAGGGTTCTCAGTTTTAGTAGATGTGCCCAATCTTTTTTTGAATGCCCTGAATAGGATAACAACTTTTGCCTGGTGCTCATAGTGCTCTAGATCATCTTCATCTTTCAGCATAGCAATGTGATTGAGTCTGTGCTTGATGGTTGCTTTAGCTTGGAAATATTTAGTATTGGACTCACCCATTTTAATATTCCCGATGGTAGCCCTCTGTTTCCAATAAACTCTGTGTTGTTCATTAATCATTCTCAAATGTTCAATGAGGATATTCCTGCCATTAGATTCTACCAAAGTCAAGTCCCTAAATTCCTCTATAACATCATAGTAAAGAATCATGAATTTGGTGTCCTTAATGGTTTCTTTCGGGTTAGAGATGAAGGAAATATGCCCTAGAGGCAATAATAAAGTTATTATTTATTTCCTCATATCATGATAAATGTTTATTATTCATGCTAGAATTGTATTAACCGGAAACATGATACATGTGTGAATACATAGACCAACATAACGTCACTAGTATGCCTCTACTTGACTAGCTCATTAATCAAAGATGGTTATGTTTCCTAACCATAGACATGTGTTGTCATTTGATTAACGGGATCACATCATTAGGAGAATGATGTGATTGACATGACCCATTCCGTTAGCCTAGCACTTGATCGTTTAGTATATTGTTATTGCTTTCTTCATGACTTATACATGTTCCCGTAACTATGAGAGTATGCAACTCCCATTTACCGGAGGAACACTTTGGGTGCTACCAAACGTCACAACGTAACTGGGTGATTATAAAGGAGTACTACAGGTGTCTCCGAAGGTACATGTTGGGTTGGCGTATTTCGAGATTAGGTTTTGTCACTCTGATTGTCGGAGAGGTATCTCTGGGCCCTCTCAGTAATGCACATCACTATAAGCCTTGCAAGCAATGTAGCTAATGAGTTAGTTACGGAATGATGCATTACGTAACGAGTAAAGAGACTTGCCGGTAACGAGATTGAACTAGGTATTGGATACCGACGATCAAATCTCGGACAAGTAACATACCGATGACAAAGGGAACAACATATGTTGTTATGCGGTTTGACCGATAAAGATCTTCGTAGAATATGTAGGAGCCAATATGGGCATCCAGGTTCCGCTATTGGTTATTGACCGAGAATAGTTCTAGGTCATGTCTACATAGTTCTCGAACCCGTAGGGTTCGCACGCTTAACGTTACGATGATAGTTTTATTATGAGTTTATAAGTTTTGATGTACCGAAGTTTGTTCGGAGTCCCGGATGTGATCACGGACATGACGAGGAGTCTCAAAATGGTCGAGACATAAAGATTGATATATTGGACGACTATATTCGGACACCAGAAGTGTTCCGGGTGTTTTCGGAGAAAACCGGAGTGCCGGAGGGTTACCGGAACCCCCCGGGAGAAGTAATGGGCCTTATGGGCCTTAGTGGAGAGAGAGAGGGGCAGCCAGGATGGGCCGCGCGCCCCCTCCCCCTCTGGTCCGAATTGGACTAGGAGAGGGGGGGGGGCGACGCCCCCCTCTTTCCCTCTCCCTCTCCCCCTTCCTTTCCCCCTCCTAGTAGGAGTAGGAAAGAGGGAGTCCTACTCCTACTAGGAGGAGGACTCCTCCTCCTTGGCGCACCCACAAGGGCCGGCCGGCCTGCCCCCTTGCTCCTTTATATACGGGGGCAGGGGGCACCCTAGGACACACAAGTTGATCTACGTGATCGTTCCTTAGCCGTGTGCGGTGCCCCCCTCCACCGTATTCTACCTCCGTCATATCGTCGCGGAGTTTAGGCGAAGCCCTGCGCCAGTAGAACATCATCATCGTCACCACACTGTCGTGCTGACGAAACTCATCCCCGATTTGAGTCTCCAACAATTATTCCAATAATTACATATCCGATTTGCCCTATGAACGAATATGCAAGCATACGTTTCATGCTTGTTTGAGTAATAGAAAGGAGATTCCCCAAAAAATTTCTACCACCTTTCTTTTTCATGTATTTTTCTGATCAGGAAAAATACAAAATTATGTCAGCTATTTTGAAGTTATTCTAATCTCGTACACACACAAATTTGCAATTATTCATCTACTACTGGAATTTGGTTCGGTACTTGGATCGGTCGGATCATGAAGACGTACGACTACATCAACCGCGTTGTCATAACGCTTCCGCTTACGGTCTATGAGGGTACGTGGACAATACTCTCCCCTCTCATTGCTATGCATCACCATGATCTTGCGTGTGCGTAGGATTTTTTTTTAAATTACTACGTTCCCCAACAGTGGCATCCGAGCCTGGTTTTATGCGTAGATGTCATATGCATGAGTAGAACACAAGTGAGTTGTGGGCGATACAAGTCATACTGTTTACCAGCATGTCATACTTTGGTTTGGCTATATTGTGAGATGAAGCGGCCTGGACCGACATTAGGCGTACGCTTACGCGAGACTGGTTTCACTGTTACGAGCACTCGTGCTTAAAGGTGGCTGGCAGGTGTCTGTCTCTCTCACTTTAGCTGAATCGAGCGTGGCTACGCCCGGTCCTTGCGAAGGTTAAAACAACACTAACTTGACGAACTATCGTTGTGGTTTTGATGCATAGGTAAGAACGGTTCTTGCTAAGCCCGTAGCAGCCACGTAAATTTGCAACAGCAAAGTAGAGGACGTCTAACTTGTTCTTGCAGGGCATGTTGTAATGTGATATGGTCAAGACGTGAAGATATATTTTATTGTATAAGATGACCATGTTTTGTAACCAAAGTTATCAGCAACTGGCAGGAGCCATATGGTTGTCGCTTTATTGTATGAAATGCAAACGCCCTGTAATTGCTTTACTTTATCACTAAGCGGTAGCGATAGTCGTAGAAGCAATAGATGGCGTAACGACAACGATGCTACGATGGAGATCAAGGTGTCGCGCCGGTGACGATGGTGATCACGACGGTGCTTCGGAGATGGAGATCACAAGCACAAGATGATGATGGCCATATCATATCACTTATATTGATTGCATGTGATGTTTATCCTTTATGCATCTTATCTTGCTTTGATTTACGGTAGCATTTTAAGATGATCTCTCACTAAATTATCAAGAAGTGTTCTCCCTGAGTATGCACCATTGCGAAAGTTCTTCGTGCTGAGACACCACGTGATGATCGGGTGTGATAGGCTCTACATTCAAATACAACGGGTGCAAAACAGTTGCACACGCGGAATACTCGGGTTAAACTTGACGAGCCTAGCATATAACAGATATGGCCTCGGAACACGGAGACCAAAAGGTCGAGCGTGAATCATATAGTAGATATGATCAACATATTGATGTTCACCGTTGAAACTACTCCATCTCACATGACGATCGGACATGGTGTAGTTGATATGGATCACGTAATCACTTAGAGGATTAGAGGGATGTCTATCTAAGTGGGAGTTCTTAAGTAATATGATTAATTGAACTTAAATTTATCATGAACTTAGTACCTGATAGTATTTTGCTTGTCTATGTTTGTTGTAGATAGATGGCTCATGCTGTTGTTCCAATTGAATTTTAATGCGTTCCTTGAGAAAGCAAAGTTGAAAGATGATGGTAGCAATTACATGGACTGGGTCTGTAACCTGAGGATTATCCTCATTGCTGCAAAGAAGAATTACGTCCTGGAAGCACCGCTGGGTGCCAGGTCTGCTGCTGATGCAACTGACGATGTTAAGAACGTCTGGCAGAGCAAAGCTGATGACTACTCGATAGTTCAGTGTGCCATGCTTTACGGCTTAGAACCGGGTCTTCAACGACGTTTTGAACGTCATGGAGCATATGAGATGTTCTAGGAGTTGAAGTTAATATTTCAAGCAAATGCCCGGATTGAGAGATATGAAGTCTCCAATAAGTTCTATAGCTGCAAGATGGAGGAGAATAGTTCTATCAGTGAACACATACTCAAAATGTCTGGGTATAATAATCACTTGATTCAACTGGGAGTTAATCTTCCTGATGATAGTGTCATTAACAGAATTCTTCAATCACTGCCACCAAACTACAAGAGCTTCGTGATGAACTATAATATGCAAGGGATGGACAAGACTATTCCCGAGCTCTTCGCAATGCTAAAAGCCGCGGAGGTAGAAATCAAGAAGGAGCATCAAGTGTTGATGGTCAACAAGACCACCAGTTTCAAGAAAAAGGGCAAAGGGAAGAAGAAGGGGAACTTCAAGAAGAACAACAAACAAGTTGCTGCTCAAGAGTAGAAACCCAAGTCTGGACCTAAGCCTGAGACTGAGTGCTTCTACTGCAAGCAGACTGGACACTGGAAGCGGAACTGCCCCAAGTATTTGGCGGATAAGAAGGATGGCAAAGTGAACAAAGGTATATGTGATATACATGTTATTGATGTGTACCTTACTAATGCTCGCAGTAGTACCTAGGTATTTGATATTGGTTCTGTTGCTAATATTTGCAACTCGAAACAGGGACTACGGATTAAGCGAAGATTGGCTAAGGACGAGGTGACGATGCGCGTGGGAAATGGTTCCAAAGTCGATGTGATCGCGGTCGGCACGCTACCTCTACATCTACCATCGGGATTAGTTTTAGACCTAAATAATTGTTATTTGGTGCCAGCGTTGAGCATGAACATTATATCTGGATCTTGTTTGATGCGAGACGGTTATTCATTTAAGTCAGAGAATAATGGTTGTTCTATTTATATGAGTAATATCTTTTATGGTCATGCACCCTTGAAGAGTGGTCTATTTTTGTTGAATCTCGATAGTAGTGATACACATATTCATAGTGTTGAAACTAAAAGATGCAGAGTTGATAATGATAGTGCAACTTATTTGTGGCACTGCCGTTTAGGTCATATCGGTGTAAAGCGCATGAAGAAACTCCATATTGATGGGCTTTTGGAATCACTTGATTATGAATCACTTGGTACTTGCAAACCGTGCCTCATGGGCAAGATGACTAAAACGCCGTTCTCCGGAACTATGGAGCGAGCAACTGATTTGTTGGAAATCATACATACTGATGTTTGTGGTCCAATGAATGTTGAGGCTCGCGGCGGGTATCGTTATTTTCTCACCTTCACAGATGATTTGAGCAGATATGGGTATATCTACTTAATGAAACACAAGTCTGAAACATTTGAAAAGTTCAAAAAATTTCAGAGTGAAGTGGAAAATCATCGTAACAAGAAAATAAAATTTCTACGATCTGATCGTGGAGGAGAATATTTGAGTTACGAGTTTGGTCTACATTTGAAACAATGCGGAATAGTTTCGCAACTCACGCCACCCGGAACACCACAAAGAAATGGTGTGTCCGAACGTCATAATCGTACTTTACTAGATATGGTGCGATCTATGATGTCTCTTACTGATTTACCGCTATTGTTTTGGGGTTATGCTTTAGAGACGGCCGCATTCATGTTAAATAGGGCACCATCAAAATCCGTTGAAACGACGCCTCATGAACTGTGGTTTGGCAAGAAACCAAAGTTGTCGTTTCTTAAAGTTTGGGGCTGCGATGCTTATGTGAAGAAACTTCAACCAGATAAGCTCGAACCCAAATCGGAGAAATGTGTCTTCATAGGATACCCAAAAGAGACTGTTGGGTACACCTTCTATCAAAGATCTGAAGGCAAGATTTTCATTGCAAAATTCGGATGCTTTCTAGAGAAGGAGTTTGTCTCGAAAGAAGTGAGTGGGAGGAAAGTAGAACTTGATGAGGTAACTGTACCTGCTCCCTTATTGGAAAGTAGTTCATCACAAGAACCGGTTCCTGTGACAACTACACCAATTAGTGAGGAAGCTAATGATATTGATCATGAAACTTCAGATCAAGTTTCTACTGAACCTCGTAGGTCTACCAGAGTAAGATCCGCACCAGAGTGGTACGGTAATCCTATTCTGGAGGTCATGTTACTTGACCATGACGAACCTACGAACTATGAGGAAGCGATGATGAGCCCAGATTCCGCTAAATGGCTAGAGGCCATGAAATCTGAGATGGGATCCATGTATGAGAACAAAGTATGGACTTTGGTTGACTTGCCCAATGATCGGCAAGCCATTGAGAATAAATGGATCTTTAAGAAGAAGACTGACGCTGATGGTAATGTAACTGTCTATAAAGCTCGACTTGTTGCAAAGGTTTTCGACAAGTTCAAGGGGTTGACTACGATGAGACTTTCTCACCCGTAGCGATGCTTAAGTCTGTCCGAATCATGTTAGCAATTGCTGCATTTTATGATTATGAAATTTGGCAAATGGATGTCAAAACTGCATTCTTGAATGGATTTCTGGAAGAAGAGTTGTATATGATGCAGCCAGAAGGTTTTGTTGATCCAAAAGGTGCTACCAAAGTGTGCAAGCTCAAGCGATCCATTTATGGACTGGTGCAAGCATCTCGGAGTTGGAATAAATGCTTTGATAGTGTGATCAAAGCATATGGTTTTATACAGACTTTTGGAGAAGCCTGTATTTACAAGAAAGTGAGTGGGAGCTCTGTAGCATTTCTGATATTATATGTAGATGACATATTATTAATTGGAAATGATATAGAATTTCTGGATAGCATAAAGGGATACTTGAATAAAAGTTTTTCTATGAAAGACCACGGTGAAGCTGCTTATATATTGGGCATCAAGATTTATAGAGATAGATCAAGACGCTTAATTGGACTTTCACAAAGCACATACCTTGATAAAGTTTTGAAGAAGTTCAAAATGGATCAGGCAAAGAAAGGGTTCTTGCCCGTACTACAAGGTGTGAAGTTGAGTCAAACTCAATGCCCGACCATAGCATAAGATAGAGAGAAAATGAAAGATGTTCCCTATGCTTCAACCATAGGCTCTATCATGTATGCAATGCTGTGTACCAGACCTGACGTGTGCTTAGCAATAATCTTGGCAGGAAGGTACCAAAGTAATCCAGGAGTGGATCACTGGACAACGGTCAAGAACATCCTGAAATACCTGAAAAGGACTAAGGATATGTTTCTCATATATGGAGGTGACAAAGAGCTAGTCGTAAATGGTTACGTCGATGCAAGCTTTGACACTGATCTAGACGATTCTAAATCGCAAACCAGATACGTGTTTTTATTAAACGGTGGAGCTATAAGTTGGTGCAGTTCTAAACAAAGCATCATTGCGGGATCTACATGTGAAGCGGAGTACATAGCTGCTTCGGAAGCAGCAAATGAAGGAGTCTGGATGAAGGAGTTCATTTCTGATCTAGGTGTCATACCTAGTGCATCGGGACCAATGAAGATCTTCTGTGACAATACTGGTGCAATTGCCTTGGCAAAGGAATCCAGATTTCACAAGAGGACCAAGCACATCAAGAGACGCTTCAATTCCATCCGGGATCAAGTCCAGGTGGGAGACATAGAGATTTGCAAGATACATACAGATCTGAATGTTGCAGACCCATTGACTAAGCCTCTTCCACGAGCAAAACATGATCAACACCAAGACTCCATGGGTGTTAGAATCATTACTGTGTAATCTAGATTATTGACTCTAGTGCAAGTGGGAGACTGAAGGAAATATGCCCTAGAGGCAATAATAAAGTTATTATTTATTTCCTCATATCATGATAAATGTTTATTATTCATGCTAGAATTGTATTAACCGGAAACATGATACATGTGTGAATACATAGACCAACATAACGTCACTAGTATGCCTCTACTTGACTAGCTCATTAATCAAAGATGGTTATGTTTCCTAACCATAGACATGTGTTGTCATTTGATTAACGGGATCACATCATTAGGAGAATGATGTGATTGACATGACCCATTCCGTTAGCCTAGCACTTGATCGTTTAGTATATTGCTATTGCTTTCTTCATGACTTATACATGTTCCTGTAACTATGAGATTATGCAACTCCCGTTTACCGGAGGAACACTTTGGGTGCTACCAAACGTCACAACGTAACTGGGTGATTATAAAGGAGTACTACAGGTGTCTCCGAAGGTACATGTTGGGTTGGCGATTTCGAGATTAGGTTTTGTCACTCCGATTGTCGGAGAGGTATCTCTGGGCCCTCTCGGTAATGCACATCACTATAAGCCTTGCAAGCAACGTAGCTAATGAGTTAGTTACGGAATGATGCATTACGTAACGAGTAAAGAGACTTGCCGGTAACGAGATTGAACTAGGTATTGGATACCGACGATCAGATCTCGGACAAGTAACATACCGATGACAAAGGGAACAACGTATGTTGTTATGCGGTTTGACCGATAAAGATCTTCGTAGAATATGTAGGAGCCAATATGGGCATCTAGGTTCCGCTATTGGTTATTGACCGAGAATAGTTCTAGGTCATGTCTACATAGTTCTCGAACCCGTAGGGTCCGCACGCTTAACGTTACGATGATAGTTTTATTATGAGTTTATAAGTTTTGATGTACCGAAGTTTGTTCGGAGTCCCGGATGTGATCACGGACATGACGAGGAGTCTCGAAATGGTCGAGACGTAAATATTGATATATTGGACGACTATATTCGGACATCGGAAGTGTTCCGGGTGTTTTCGGAGAAAACCGGAGTGCTGGAGGGTTACCGGAACCCCCCGGGAGAAGTAATGGGCCTTATGGGCCTTAGTGGAGAGAGAGAGGGGCAGCCAGGATGGGCCGTGCCCCCCTCCCCCTCTGGTCCGAATTGGACTAGGAGAGGGGGGCGGCGCCCCCCTCTTTCCCTCTCCCTCTCCCCCTTCCTTTCCCCCTCCTAGTAGGAGTAGGAAAGAGGGAGTCCTACTCCTACTAGGAGGAGGACTCCTCCTCCTTGGCGCGCCCACAAGGGCCGGCCGGCCTCCCCCCTTGCTCCTTTATATGCGGGGGCAGGGTGCACCCTAGGACACACAAGTTGATCTACGTGATCGTTCCTTAGCCGTGTGCGGTGCCCCCCTCCACCATATTCCACCTCGGTCATATCGTCGCGGAGTTTAGGCAAAGCCCTGCGCCGGTAGAACATCATCATCGTCACCACGCCGTCGTGCTGACAGAACTTATCCCCGACACTTTGCTAGATCGGAGTCCGGGGATCGTCATCGAGCTAGACGTGTGCTGAACTCGGAGGTGCCGTACGTTCGGTACTTGGATCGGTCGGATCATGAAGACGTACGACTACATCAACCGCGTTGTCATAACGCTTCCGCTTACGGTCTACGAGGGTACGTGGACAATACTCTCCCCTCTCGTTGCTATGCATCACCATGATCTTGCGTGTGCGTAGGACTTTTTTTGAAATTACTATGTTCCCCAACAAGAGATAGTTCTGGCCCAAAATTCTAGGCCCTTCCCGAGCCTTTTAAATTTAGCTGCAATGCATTTGGCACTATCACTTTCTTGGACATCTTGCTCCCAGATTTGTTTGACCACTTCCTTGAATTGTGAGTGTTGGAGCCAAAAGTATTCAAACCTAAACAATCGAGTTCTTGGAATAGAGGTCCCAGTTTTGATTAGGACAGGAATGTGATCAGAAGTGGTTTTGGCAAGTGGGATGGCCATGGTAGAAGGGAATGTAAGTGTCCATACTTCAGAGTGAAGCACGAGTCCAGTTTCTCCAATAAAGGAGGCTCTTGCATGTTACTCCAAGTGAAATTTCTTCCTTTAAGGGGGATCACAACCAAGGCTTGGTTGCTGATAGCTTCATTGAACAAGAAGATATCATTTATGTCGCCTCCTTCACTGTTTCTGTTGTGGGAATATCTAATATAGTTAAATCCCCAAGTACCAACCAGTTTTCATCATCACCAACCTGGAGGTGCTGAATTGAGAAATTCAACTCTGGCCTCTTGCTGGCAGGGCCCATATATATATATATATATATTAGTAAGGGGTCCAATCGATCCCAAAAAGCTTGCAAGTGAATTTAATAGAGAGAGTGAAAATCATTCTAATGGAACTTCTGACCAGTGAATAGTTGGTCATTCCAGGCAACCAGAAGCTCCCAGATGCACCATTAGAAGGCAGAAATTCAAACTTGGCAGTATTTCTAGGACAGAACTTTCTGATGTAGGTGGTATCAAACTGATCTCTTTTGGTTTCTTGTAGGTGATGATTGAGCATGCTGATTCTGCAATTTTATTAGCTAAAACATCCCATTTCTTATGGTCATTGATAGCCTTAATATTCCAGTTCAATATATGCCAATTTCTAGCCATGATCAATACAAGACTGATGGGAATAGGTAAAAACAGTCTGGTACTGAAGTATCAACAGGAACCACATAAACACCTCACATAATCTAATAATAGCAACAACAATTTGGGATTTAAAATAAAGTCTAGTCCATAGCATCATATCATACTGAGTATGAGAATAACACATAGACCTCACTACAACCTCATAGTTCTGTACCTAGACATACACAAAAGACACACAGTTCTCCATGGTACCTAATTAACTAGAACTTATCATACATCCTAATAGAATGATAAGTGATGGTTCAATTGAGGCCCTTTACTGCAGTGTTTCCCTCCTTGGCTTTGCTGTTGACCTTGGTTTTCTTGTGCTTGATGATGAGCTTATCCTTTGAAGTATCTTGTGCATTAGCCTTGCAGTAAGAGGTCTTAAGGTTCTTAAAAATCTTTGCAGGTAAAGGTGGTGGAAAAGAGTGGCAAGCCACGCATTCTTTGTCCAAGCAAACTGGTTTCTTATAACCTTTATTTATTTTTTGAAGTCTGCAACTTCTCCTTACCTTTGTTTCAACCAATGGTCCCTTTTCATTTCTCTTTCTGTTTTGATGCAGTACCGAAGTGGAAGAGGCGGAGAACTCGTGTGATCCTCCCACAGAGGTAGGAGTGTTTTCCTAGTCCTGTGAAATATCCATGGTACATGTTAAGCTATGGCTGACATGTGATACGTCTCCAACGTATCTGGCTTGAAGGCCCTGGTCGCATGTTCGATCTTCGTCCTTTATTTTTTAATTTGTATATGGGTCCAAATTTGTTTCATGACATGTGGGCCCCTCGGTGTGTAGTTTGTAGCACTTTAATTTGTGGGTCAAAATTTGTTCCATTCCAAGTGGACTATCGGTGTGTAGTTTTGTAGCTTATTTATAATAATTAAAGAGAACAACAAAGTTTTTTTGCAATAATACCGTGGTGCAACGTTGAAGGCGAGAGAGGACGTGCGAGAGAGCGATGACCGAGCTAGACGGAAATCAATTAGGGGAGTTGCGGGGGTTGCAACGGTGTTTGTAGTAGTTGTGGGCCGAATGCTACGAAAATATAATCTAAACCGACCGGAATAAATGCCTACACAAATTAATCCAAGGT
Organism: Triticum aestivum; assembly: GCF_018294505.1. Classification (NCBI taxonomy): domain Eukaryota; kingdom Viridiplantae; phylum Streptophyta; class Magnoliopsida; order Poales; family Poaceae; genus Triticum; species Triticum aestivum. Next base: position 131,598,606 of record NC_057807.1, on the reverse strand, counting down.
TGGAGTGCCCCTCGCAATGTAAATAGCTCCGGCTTTGTGAGGGATGGAGAGGTAGCTTCAATGCATGGAAGATACGGCGTGAGAAAGCAAGGTCAATCGGGAGACATATAGATAGAGAGACAAAGTGAGTGTGGTCCGACATTCATTGAATAGATATATATGCTCTGGAGAGATATTGCCCGATTGAGCTTTTGGCAAGGGTGAGGGCTATAAGATAGAGCTTGAGAAAGGATCCAGTCACAGACGTGTAGATATATTTTGTGCGTGGGAGGAAGCAAGGTCAATCGATCACATAGGGTCGTCGTGCAATCAAAAGAGTGAGACGGGTTGGAGAGAGTGACCTAGATAGACAATGTGCGTGAGAGAGTATACAATGTGAATAGGTCGAATTGGGCTCAAACATGGTGATATATCATTTTTGTCCGAGAAAGAGCGAGGTCAATCGAGACATACAGAGAGAGAGAGAGAGAGAGAGAGAGATTGAGTGAGTGTGGCCCGCCATGAGGTCGAAAGAGTGGGGGTGTCTTGGATGGCCTGACCTAGATAGACAATCTGCATGAGAGAGTATAGAGTGTGTCGATCGAGGCCCGAACAGGGAGATATATCATTTGTGTGTGAAAGAAAACAAGGTTAAACGAGACTCAAATAAAGAGAGCGAGATTGAGCAAGTGTGGCCCGCCGTGCGGAAGAAAGAGTGAGACAGTCTCGAGGGAGTGACCTAGATAGACAACGTGCATGCGTGCGTGCTACGTCTTGAGCTTGCGTTGGTTTTCCTCGAAGAGAAGAGGGTGATGCAGCAAGTGTAGCGTAAGTATTTCCCTCCGTTTTGAGAACCAAGGTATCAATCCAGTAGGAGGCTCCTCAAAAGTCCCACGCACCTACACAAACAAACTGAGAACTCGCAACCAACGCAATAAAGGGTTGTCAATCCCTTTACGGCCACTTGCGAAAGTGAGATCTAATAAAGATAGTATGATAAGATAAATATATTTTTGCTATTTTATAATATAGATGCAAAAAGTAAAGATGCAAATAAAAGTAGATTGAAAGCAAATATGATAAGAGATAGACTCGGGGGCCATAGGTTTCACTAGAGGCTTCTCTCGAGATAGCATAAGTATTATGGTGGGTGAACAAATTACTATCGAGCAATTGATAGAAAAGCGCATAGTTATGAGATTATCTAGGCATGATCATGTATATAGGCATCACGTCCATAACAAGTAGACCGACTCCTGCCTGCATCTACTACTATTACTCCACACATCGACCGACTCCTGCCTGCATCTAGAGTATTAAGTTCATAAGAACAGAGTAACACATTAAGCAATATGACATGATGTAGAGGGATAAACTCATGCAATATGATATAAACCCCATCTTGTTATCCTCGATGGCAACAATACAATACGTGCCTTGCAACCCTTTTTGTCACTGGGTAAGGACACCACAAGATTGAACCCAAAGCTAAGCACTTCCCCCATGGCAAGAAAGACCAATCTAGTAGGCCAAACCAAACTGATAATTCGAAGAGACTTGAAAAGATAACTCAATCATACATAAAAGAATTCGGAGAAGATTCAAATATTATTCATAGATAAACTTGGTCATAAACCCACAATTCATCGGATCTCGACAAACACACCGGCAAAAGAGTTTACATCGAATAGATCTCCACAAGAGAGGGGGAGAACATTGTATTGAGATCCAAAAAGAGAGAAGAAGCCATCTAGCTAATAACTATGGACCCGTAGGTCTGTGGTAAACTACTCATAACTCATCGGAAGGGCAAGGATGTTGATGTAGAAGCCCTCCGTGGTTGATTCCCCCTTCGACAGAGTGCCGGTGAAGGCTCCAAGATGAGATCTCGCGGATACAGAAGGTTACGACGGTGGAAATTGTTGGGTTTCGTAGTAATTTCAAAAAATTTCCTACGCACACGCAAGATCATGTGATGCATAGCAACGAGGTGGAGAGTATTGTCTACGTACCCAACGCAGACCGACTGCGGAAGCGATGACACGACGTAGAGGAAGTAGTCGTACGTCTTCACGATCCAACCGATCAAGCACCGAAACTACGGCACCTCCGAGTTCGAGCACACGTTCAGCTCAATGACGATCCCCGGACTCCGATCCAGCAAAGTGTCGGGGAAGAGTTCCGTCAGCACGATGGCGTGGTGACGATCTTGATGAACTACAGCAGCAGGGCTTCGCCTAAACTCCGCTACAGTATTATCGAGGAATATGGTGGCAGGGGGCACCGCACATGGCTAAGGAACAGATCATGTGGATCAACTTGTGTCAACTTGTGTGTTTTGGGGTGCCTCTACCTCAGTATATAAAGGAGCCAAGGGGGGGAGGAGGCGCCGGCCAAGGAGGGAGGCGCAGGAGGAGTCCTACTCCTACCGGGAGTAGGACTCCCCCCCCCAATCCTATTCCAACTAGGATTCCCAAGGGGGAAAGAGGGAGAGGGGTGGCCGACCACCTCTCCTAGTCCTAATAGGACTAGGGGAAGGGGGGAGGTGCGCAGCCCCCTTGGGCTGCCCCTTTCTCCTTTCCACTAAGGCCCATGAAGGCCCATATGGCTCCCGGGGGGTTCCGGTAACCTCCCGGTAACCCGGTAAAATCTCGATTTCACCCGGAACACTTTCGATGTCCAAACATAGGCTTCCAATATATCAATCTTTATGTCTCGACCATTTCGAGACTCCTCGTCATGTCCGTGATCACATTCGGGACTCCGAACAACCTTCGGTACATCAAAATGCATAAACTCATAATATAACTGTCATCGTAACCTTAAGCGTGCGGACCCTACGGGTTCGAGAACAATGTAGACATGACCGAGACACGTCTCTGGTCAATAACCAATAGCGGGACCTGGATGCCCATATTGGCTCCTACATATTCTACGAAGATCTTTATCGGTCAGACCGCATAACAACATATGTTGTTCCCTTTGTCATCGGTATGTTACTTGCCCGAGATTCGATCGTCGGTATCCAATACCTAGTTCAATCTCGTTACCGGCAAGTCTCTTTACTCGTTCCGTAATACATCATCTCACAACTAACATATTAGTTGTAATGCTTGCAAGGCTTATGTGATGTGTATTACCGAGAGGGCCCAGAGACACCTCTCCGACAATCGGAGTGACAAATCCTAATCTCGAAATACGCCAACCCAACATCGACCATTGGAGACACCTGTAGTACTCCTTTATAATCACCCAGTTACGTTGTGACGTTTGGTAGTACCCAAAGTGTTCCTCCGGTAAACGGGAGTTGCATAATCTCATAGTCATAGGAACATGTATAAGTCATGAAGAAAGCAATAGCAACATACTAAACGATCGGGTGCTAAGCTAATGGAATGGGTCATGTCAATCAGATCATTCTACTAATGATGTGACCTCATTAATCAAATAACAACTCATTGTTCATGGTTAGGAAACATAACCATCTTTGATTAACGAGCTAGTCAAGTAGAGGCATACTAGTGACACTTTGTTTGTCTATGTATTCACACATGTATTATGTTTCCGGTAAATACAATTCTAGCATGAATAATAAACATTTATCATGATTATAAGGAAATAAATAATAACTTTATTATTGCCTCTAGGGCATATTTCCTTCAGTCTCCCACTTGCACTAGAGTCAATAATCTAGTTCACATCGCCATGTGATTTAACAGCAATAGTTCATATCACCATGTGATTAACACCCATAGTTCACATCGATATGTGATCAACACCCAAAAGGGTTTACTAGAGTCAATAATCTAGTTCACATCATTTATGTGATTAACACCCAAAGAGTACTAAGGCGTGATCATGTTTTGCTTGTGAGATAATTTAGTCAACGGGTCTGTCACATTCAGATCCGTAAGTATTTTGCGAATTTCTATGTCAACAATGCTCTGCACGGAGCTACTCTAGCTTATTGCTCCCACTTTCAATATGTATCTAGATCAAGACTTAGAGTCATTCAGATCTGTGTCAAAACTTGCATCGACGTAACCTTTTTACGACGAACCTTTTGTCACCTCCATAATCGAGAAATATTTCCTTATTTCACTAAGGATAATTTTGACCAATGTCCAGTGATCTACTCCTAGATCACTATTGTACTCCCTTGCCAAACTTAGTGGTAGGGCATATAATAGATCTGGTATACAGCATGGCATACTTTATAGAACCTATGACTGAGGCATAGGGAATGACTTTTATTCTCTTTCTATTTTCTGCCGTGGTCGGGCTTTGAGTCTTACTCAACTTCACACCTTGTAATACAGGCAAGAACTCTTTCTTTGACTGCTCCATTTTGAACTACTTCAAAATCTTGTCAAGGTATGTACTCATTGAAAAATTTATCAAGCTTCTTGATCTATCCCTATAGATCTTGAAGCTCAATATGTAAGCAGCTTGACCGAAGTCTTTCTATGAAAAACTCCTTTCAAACACTCCTTTTATGCTTTACAGAATAATTCTACATTATTTCCGATCAACAATATGTCATTCACATATACTTATCAGAAATGTTGTAGTGCTCCCACTCACTTTCTTGTAAATACAGGCTTCACCGCAAGTCTGTATAAAACTTATATGCTTTGATCAACTTATCAAAGCGTATATTCCAACTCCGAGATGCTTGCACCAGTCCATAGATGGATCGCTGGAGCTTGCATATTTTGTTAGCACCTTTAGGATTGTCAAAACCTTCTGGTTGTATCATATACAACTCTTCTTTAATAAATCCATTAAGGAATGCAGTTTTGTCTATCCATTTGCCGGATTTCATAAAATACGGCAATTGCTAACATGATTCGGACAGACTTAAGCATCGCTACGGGTGAGAAGGTCTCATCGTAGTCAATCCCTTGAACTTGCCGAAAACCTTTTGCGACAAGTCGAGCTTTGTAGACAGTAACATTACCATCAGCGTCAGTCTTCTTCTTAAAGATCCATTTATTCTCAATTGCTTGCCGATCATCGGGCAAGTCAACCAAAGTCCATACTTTGTTCTCATACATGGATCCCATTTCAGATTTCATGGCTTCAAGCCACTTTGCGGAATCTGGGCTCACCATCGCTTCTTCATAGTTCGTAGGTTCATCATGATCTAGTAGCATGACTTCCAGAACAGGATTACCGTACCACTCTGGTGTGGATCTTACTCTGGTTGATCTATGAGGTTTAGTAGTATCCTGATCTGAAGTTTCATGATCATTATCATTGGCTTCCTCACTAACTGGTGTAGGTGTCACTGAAACAGTTTTCTGTGATGAACTACTTTCCAGTAAGGGAGCAGGTACAGTTACCTCATCAAGTTCTACTTTCCTCCCACTCACTTCTTTCGAGAGAAACTCCTTCTCCAGAAAGGATCCATTTTTAGCAACGAATATCTTGCCTCCGGATCTGTGATAGAAGGTGTACCCAACAATTTCCTTTGGGTATTCTATGAAGACGCACTTCTCCGATTTGGGTTCGAGCTTATCAGGATGAAACTTTTCCACATAAGCATCGCAGCCCCAAACTTTAAGAAACGACAACTTGGGTTTCTTGCTAAACCACAGTTCATATAGTGTCGTCTCAACAGATTTAGATGGTGCCCTTTTAACGTGAATGCAGCTGTCTCTAATGCATAACCCCAAAACGACAATGGTAAATCAATAAGAGACATCATAGATCGCACCATATCCAATAAAGCGCGGTTACGACGTTCGGACACACCATAACATTGTGGTGTTCCAGGTGGCGTGAGCTATGAAACTATTCCACATTGTTTTAATTGAAGACCAAACTCGTGACTCAAATATTCGTCTCCGTGATCAGATCGCAGAAACTTTATTTTTCTTGTTACGATGATTTTTCCACTTCACTCTGAAATTCTTTGAACCTTTCAATTATTTCAGACTTATGTTTCATCAAGTAGATATCCCCATATCTGCTCAAATCATCTTGTGAAGGTCAGAAAATAATGATACCTGCTGTAAGCCTTAATATTCATCGGACCACATACATCGGTATGTATGATTTCCAACAAATCTGTTGCTTGCTTCATTGTTCCGGAGAACGGCGTTTTAGTCATCTTGCCCATAAGGCATGGTTCGCAAGCATCAAGTGATTCATAATCAAGTGATTCCAAAATCCCATCAGCATGGAGTTTCTTCATGCGCTTTACACCAATATGACCTAAACGGCAGTGCCATAAATAAGTTGCACTATCATTATTAACTTTACATCTTTTGGTTTCAATATTATGAATATGTGTATCACTAAGATCGAGATCCAATGAACTATTTTCATTGGGTGTGTAACCATATAAAGTTTTATTCATGTAAACAGAACAACAATTTATTCTTTTACTTAAATGAATAACCGTATTACAATAAACATGATCAAATCATATTCATGCTCAACGCAAACACCAAATAACACTTATTTAGTTTCAACACTAATCCCGAAATTATAGGGAGTGTGCGATGATGATCATATCAATCTTGGAACCACTTCCAACACACATCGTCACTTCACCCTTAACTAGTCTCTGTTTATTCTGCAACTCCCGTTTCGAGTTACTAGTCTTAGCAACTGAACTAGTATCAAATACTTAGGGTTTGCTATAAACACTAGTAAAGTACACATCAATAACATGTATATCAAATATACTTATGTTCACTTTGCCATCCTTCTTATCCGCCAATCACTTGGGGTGGTTCCGTTTCCGGTGACCAGTCCCTTTGCAGTAGAAGCACTTAGTCTCAGGCTTAGGACCAGACTTGGGCTTCTTCACTTGAGCAGCAACTTGCTTGCCGTTCTTCTTGAAGTTCCCCTTCTTCCCTTTGCCCTTTTCTTGAAACTAGTGGTCTTATCAACCATCAACACTTGATGTTTTTCTTGATTTCTACCTTCATTGATTTCATCATCACGAAGAGCTTGGGAGTTGTTTCCGTTATCCCTTGCATATTATAGTTCATCACGAAGTTCTACTAACTTGGTGATGGTGACTAGAGAATTCTGTCAATCACTATCTTATCTGGAAGATTAACTCCCACTTGATTCAAGCGATTGTAGTACCCAGACAATCTGAGCACATGCTCACTAGTTGAGCGATTCTCCTCCATATTTTAGCTATAGAATTTGTTGGAGACTTCATATCTCACAACTCGGGTATTTGCTTGAAATATTAACTTCAACTCCTGGAACATCTCATATGGTCCATGACGTTCAAAACGTCTTTGAAGTCCCGATTCTAAGCCGTTAAGCATGGTGCACTTAAACTATCAAGTAGTCATCATATTGAGCTAGCTAAACGTTCATAACGTTTGCATCTGCTCCTGCAATAGGTCTGTTACCTAGCGGTGCATCAAGGACATAATTCTTCTGTGCAGCAATGAGGATAATCCTCAGATCACGGATCCAATCCGCATCATTGCTACTAACATCTTTCAACACAATTTTCTCTAGGAACATATCAAAATAAACACAGGGAAGCAACAACGCGAGCTATTGATCTATAATTTGCAAAATACTACCAGGACTAAGTTCATGATAAATTTAAGTTCAATTAATCATATTACTTAAGAACTCCCACTTAGATAGACATCCCTCTAATCCTCTAAGTGATCACGTGATCCAAATCAACTAAACCATGACCGATCATCACGTGAGATGGAGTAGTTTTCAATGGTGAACATCGTTATGTTGATCATATCTACTATATGATTCATGCTCGACCTTTCGGTCTCCGTGTTCCGAGGCCATATCTGCATATGCTAGGCTCGTCAAGTTTAACCTGAGTATTCTGCGTGTGCAAAACTGGCTTGCACCCGTTGTAGATGGACGTAGAGCTTATCACACCCGATCATCATGTGGTGTCTGAGCACGACGAACTTTGGCAACGGTGCATACTTAGGGAGAACACTTCTTGATAATTTAGTGAGAGATCATCTTATAATGCTACTGTCAATCAAAGCAAGATAAGATGCATAAAAAGATAAACATCACATGCAATCAATATAAGTGATATGATATGGCCATCATCATCTTGTGCCTGTGATCTCCATCTCCGAAGCACCGTCATGATCACCATCGTCACCGGCGCGACACCCTAATCTCCATCGTAGCATCGTTGTCGTCTCGCCAATCTTATGCTTCCACGACTATCACCAACGTTTAGTAATAAAGTAAAGCATTACATCGCGATTGCATTGCATACAATAAAGCGACAAGCATATGGCTCCTGCCAGTTGCCGATAACTCGGTTTCAAAACATGATCATCTCATACAATAAAATTCAACATCATGCCTTGACCATATCACATCACAACATGCCCTGCAAAAACAAGTTAGACGTCCTCTACTTTGTTGTTGCATGTTTTACGTGGCTGCTACGGGCTTAAGTAAGAACCAATCTCACCTACGCATCAAAACCACAACGATAGTTTGTCAAATAGACTCCGTTTTAACCTTCGCAAGGACCGGGCGTAGCCATACTTGGTTCAACTAAAGTTGGAGAGGCAGTCGCCCGCAAGCCATCTCTGTGCAAAGCACGTCGAGGGAACCGGTCTCGCGTAAGTGTACGCGTAAGGTTGGTCCGGGTCGTCTCGTCCAACAATACCGCCGAACCAAAGTATGACATGCTGGTAGGCAGTATGACTTGTATCGTCCACAACTCACTTGTGTTCTACTCGTGCATATAACATCAATATAAATAACCTAGGCTCGGATGCCACTGTTGGGTTTCGTAGTAATTTCAAAAAATTTCCTACGCACACGCAAGATCATGTGATGCATAGCAACGAGGGGGAGAGTATTGTCTACGTACCCAACGCAGACCGACTGCGGAAGCGATGACACGACGTAGAGGAAGTAGTCGTACGTCTTCACGATCCAACCGATCAAGCACCGAAACTACGGCACCTCCGAGTTCGAGCACACGTTCAGCTCGATGACGATCCCCGGACTCCGATCCAGCAAAGTGTCGGGGAAGAGTTCCGTCAGCACGACGGCGTGGTGACGATCTTGATGAACTACAGCAGCAGGGCTTCGCCTAAACTCCGCTACAGTATTATCGAGGAATATGGTGGCAGGGGGCACCGCACACGGCTAAGGAACAAATCACGTGGATCAACTTGTGTCAACTTGTGTGTTTTGGGGTGCCTCTACCTCAGTATATAAAGGAGCCAAGGGGGGGAGGAGGCGCCGGCCAAGGAGGGAGGCGCAGGAGGAGTCCTACTCCTACCGGGAGTAGGACTCCCCCCAATCCTATTCCAACTAGGATTCCCAAGGGGGAAAGAGGGAGAGGGGTGGCCGGCCACCTCTCCTAGTCCTAATAGGACTAGGGGAAGGGGGGAGGCGCGCAGCCCCCTTGGGCTGCCCCTTTATCCTTTCCACTAAGGCCCATGAAGGCCCATATGGCTCCCGGGGGGTTCCGGTAACCTCCCGGTAACCCGGTAAAATCCCGATTTCACCCGGAACACTTCCGATGTCCAAACATAGGCTTCCAATATATCAATCTTTATGTCTCGACCATTTCGAGACTCCTCGTCATGTCCGTGATCACATTCGGGACTCCGAACAACCTTCGGTACATCAAAATGCATAAACTCATAATATAACTGTCATCGTAACCTTAAGCGTGCGGACCCTACGGGTTCGAGAACAATGTAGACATGACCGAGACACGTCTCTGGTCAATAACCAATAGCGGGACCTGGATGCCCATATTGGCTCCTACATATTCTACGAAGATCTTTATCGGTCAGACCGCATAACAACATACGTTGTTCCCTTTGTCATCGGTATGTTACTTGCCCGAGATTCGATCGTCGGTATCCAATACGTAGTTCAATCTCGTTACCGGCAAGTCTCTTTACTCGTTCCGTAATACATCATCTCACAACTAACATATTAGTTGTAATGCTTGCAAGGCTTATGTGATGTGTATTACCGAGAGGGCACAGAGACACCTCTCCGACAATCGGAGTGACAAATCCTAATCTCGAAATACGCCAACCCAACATCGACCATTGGAGACACCTGTAGTACTCCTTTATAATCACCCAGTTACGTTGTGACGTTTGGTAGTACCCAAAGTGTTCCTCCGGTAAACGGGAGTTGCATAATCTCATAGTCATAGGAACATGTATAAGTCATGAAGAAAGCAATAGCAACATACTAAACGATCGGGTGCTAAGCTAATGGAATGGGTCATGTCAATCAGATCATTCTACTAATGATGTGACCTCGTTAATCAAATAACAACTCATTGTTCATGGTTAGGAAACATAACCATCTTTGATTAACGAGCTAGTCAAGTAGAGGCATACTAGTGACACTTTGTTTGTCTATGTATTCACACATGTATTATGTTTCCGGTAAATACAATTCTAGCATGAATAATAAACATTTATCATGATTATAAGGAAATAAATAATAACTTTATTATTGCCTCTAGGGCATATTTCCTTCAGAAATTGTGTTTCATGGTGCTCCTGGATGTTTTCCGGGTACATATGTATATATAGGAGGAAGAAGTACGTTGGTGGCCACCCGAGGGGCCCACGAGACAGGGGGCGCCCCCTACAGGGGGGGGGGGCGACCTCCTATCTCATGGGGCCCTTGGAAGCTTCTTGACTTGCACTCCAAGCTCTCCGGATCATGTTCGTTCCAAAAATCACGCTCCCGAAGGTTTTCATTCCGTTTGGACTCCGTTTGATATTCCTTTTCTTCGAAATACTGAAATAGGCAAAAAAACAGCAATATGGGCCGGGCCTCCGGTTAGTAGGTTAGTCCCAAAAATGATATAAATGTGTAAAATAAAGCCCATAAACATCCAAAAGGGGTAATATAATAGCATGGAACAATAAAAAATTATAGATACGTTGGAGACGTATCAGTGCGCACGAGAGGTTGGGGGGGGGTGAGGGAGTCCTGGATTAGGGGGTATCCGGACAACCGGACTATATACTTTGGCCGGACTGTTGGACCATGAAGATACAAGACTCAAGACTTTGTCCCGTGTCCGGAAGGGGACTCTCCTTTGCATGGAAGACTAGCTTGGCAATCCGGATATTAGATCTCCTTCTTTGTAACCGACTCTGTGTAAACCCTAGCCCCCTCCAGTGTCTATATAACCCGGAGGGTTTGGTCCGTATAGGGACAATCATGATCATCGTAGGCTAGCTTCTAGGGTTTAGCCTCTACGATCTCATGGTAGATCAACTTTTGTAATACTCATATCATCAAGATCAATCAAGCAGGAAGTAGGGTTTTACCTCCATTGAGAGGGCCTGAACCTGGGTAAAACATCGTGTCCCTTGCCTCCTATTACCATTAGCCTTAGACGCACAGATCGGGACCCCCTACCCGAGATCCGCCGGTTTTGACACCGACATTGGTGCTTTCATTGAGAGTTCTTCTGTGTCGTCGCTGCAAGGCTCGATGGCTCCTTCAATCATCAAAAACAACGCGGTCCAGGGTAAGACCTTTCTCCCCGGACAGATCTTTGTGTTCGGCGGCTTCGCACTGCGGGCCAATTCGCTCGGCCATCTGGAGTAGATCGACAGCTACGCCCCTGGCCATTGGGTCAGGTTCGGAAACTTGAACTACACGGTCGATATCCGCGGAGACTTGATCTTCGATGGATTCGGGCCTACGCCAGGAGCGCCGAACAGTCACGATGAGCACGGCTTAGACCTGCTGTCGGACAATACTCTGGATACGCCTGCAGGAGCCCCGGACCTAAATTCGGGGCAGATTGCATCGTCCGAGGACGGGTGGATGGACCCCACCCCGGAGGCCGCACCCTCATCGGTGGTAGAGCCGAACACAGACTTCATCCCCAAGGAAGCCTGTGTCTCCGGACCCCTGGATTTGTGTCCTGTTGTAGGTCCCAAACCGCGCGCCCCCGAGCCCGCCGATTTTGGCTGGGCTCCGGTAATGGAATTTGCCGCTGCGGATATCTTCCAGCACTCGCCCTTTAGCGACATGCTGAACTCATTAAAGTCTCTCTCTTTGTCAGGAGACTCTTGGCCGAACTATGTCCGGCTCAAGGGGGAAGAAGGCGATGAAGGAATTCGTTGCCCACCCACCACCCACTTCATAGCCACTTTCGACGACGTAACAGACATGCTTGACTTCAACTCTGATGGCACCGATGGTATGGACATCGACGAAGGAGACGATTCAGAACCACCAACCACGGGGCGCTGGACTGCCACCTCATCATATGATATATACATGGTGGATACGCCTAAGGAGGACGATGGCGACAAAACGGAGAATAAAACCCCCGGACAAAAGCCAAAACGCGGTGCAAACACTGCTCTAAGTCCAGCCACAGTAAAAATAGCGATAACAGCACTAGAAAGATCGACACCCCAATCAACTCCGAAGGCAACAACGACCCAACGATGGAGAAGGATGAGCCAGGTCATGCCAAACACAGCCCGGAGCAGACGCCCGATCACAGTGATCCCGAGGGACGAACTCATCAAACTGCCCCAGGACAGGAGCACAGTCCGGATGACGATGCATTCATCATCCCAGAAACACGTTCAGAACGAGATAACCTCCACAGTAGGCTTATGGCCACTGCGAGAAGTCTAAAGAAGCAGAAGCAAAGGCTCAAAGCCGCACAGGAAACGCTCAATCACAGATGGAATAAAGTGCTAGACACTGAAGAAAAATACGGCGACGATCGCCACACAAAGAGCTACCCAAAGCGCAAGCTGCTGCCAGAATTCGACAACGAGGCCGTTCCACCGAAGAACAATACGACCAGTAGGCTGGACCAACCACTTCATAACTGTAATAGAGCAGCTACTGACACCGCACACGATTTACATGAGCTCCTGGATAAAAAGGCTGGCGCGACGAGGTCCATCTACGGATTTAGAGGACATGCCCCGGCGCAGGACTATGGTCACCAAAACGATCAGACTGATCGAGTACCAGTTCGGAATCAGCACCGGACACAACAACAGCCGACGGCATACCACAACACGTCCAGATATAGAGGGGATGCTCACCCTCTATGCTTCACCGAAGAGGTACTGGACCACGAATTTCCACAGGGTTTTAAACCTGTGAACATAGAGGCATATGACGGAACGACAGACCCCGGGGTCTGGATTGAGGATTTTATCCTGCATATCCACATGGCTCGTGGGGACGACCTCCGCGCCATCAAATACCTTCCCATCAAGTTGAAGGGACCAGCTCGACACTGGTTGAAAAGCCTCCCCGAAAATTCAATCGGAAGTTGGGAGGAACTCGAGGATGCTTTCAGGGCCAATTTTCAAGGGACCTATGTCCGACCTCCAGACACGGACGATTTAAGTCACATAATTCAATAGCCTGGAGAGTCCGCCCGCAAGCTTTGGAACAAATTCTCACTAAGAAGAATCAAATTGTTGATTGTCTGGATGTCGAAGCCTTAGCGGCCTTCAAGCACAGTATCTGGGACGAGTGGCTTGCCAGACACCTCGGCCAAGAAAAGCCGAGGACAATGGCAGCCTTAACAAGCCTTATGACCCGCTTTTGCGCGGGTGAAGACAGTTGGTTGGCCCGTAGAGGCACCAGCGACCCAAGTACATCCGAAATCAGGCATGGCAACGGGAAGCCACGGTGCAATAAAAACAAACGTCGAAACAAGGAAGAAAGTCCGGACAACACAACGGTCAACGCCGGATTCAGGGGCTCTCGACCCGGTCAACAAAAGAAGCCATTTAAAGGCAGCAAAGAGGGACCGTCCGGCCTGAACAAAGTCCTGGACAGACTGTGCCAAATTCATGGCACCCCCGAAAAACCTGCTAACCACACTCATAGAGAATGCTGGGTCTTTAAGCAGGCCGACAAATTTAATGCCGAACACAAGAGAAGGGAAACACCAAGTGAAGACGAGGATGGGCCTCGCCAGCCGAACACTGGGGGACAGAAAAAATTCCCACCAGAGGTAAATGCAGTAAACATGATCCACGACACTCACATACCCACGAGAAGGCGCGACCGCGCGCTCAGAGACGCATACGCTATAGAGCCCATCGCCCCCAAACTTAACCACTGGACGGCCTGCCCGATCACCTTCAATCACAGGGAAAACCCGACTAGTATGCGACACGAAGGATCAGCTGCCTTGGTGCTCGACCCAATAATCAACGGATACCATCTCACTCGCGTCCTCATGGACGGCGGCAGTAGTCTTAATCTAATATACGAGGACACTGTCCGCAGGATGGGGATAGACCCATCCAGAATCAGCCAAAGTAACACCACCTTTGAAGGGGTGATACCAGGCGTTGAAGCCCGCTGCAGGGGCTCCCTCGTACTAGAGGTGACATTCTGTTCCCCAGGCAACTTCAGAAGCGAAGAACTACTCTTCACCATCGCCCCCTCCAAAGTGGTTATCATGCATTGCTCGGGAGAACAGCCTTCGCCCGCTTCAACACAGTACCGCACTATGCCTACCTTAAACTCAAGATGCCCGGCCCACGTGGCGTCATCACCGTCAATGGAAATACAGAGTGTTCCTTAAGCGCGGAAGAGTATGAGATGGCTCTAGCAGCCGGACTCTAAGCGGCCTATAATACCAGAACGCATGATTGGTCGTTAAGACCACGGACACGGTTAGACGAGTCCGACAGCCTAGATAAACCTGATCTGGGTGCCACACATGTAATCCCATAGAGGACACCAGGGGCTATAGATATTTAATAAAACCCAACTCTTGGCTTGACCTTATTAACAAGCCAATGTCTTACACTTTTACTATCCATTGGTGATAGCCAACTCTTCGCACGCTTACGTCATACTATTCTACATGTGTTTTCCTTTTACAGACACCATTCGTGCGACACCCTCCTAGGACACGGCACAACGGAGACAAAGGCGCAGACGTGCAACAGGGCCCCGCTCAAAGGTTTCTCTTTAGATTAAGCCCCTGTGTAAACCTTCTTTATTGTCTCTTGTTGCTTACACATCCCATGGGTACTACACCCACAGAGGATACTGCCGTTATTGGCATTTCGCCACGACAGACTAATGCACGTACCTGGAAATACAGGGTTCATAATAAAGGGCGTTACTCAGCCCAATATATGTTATAAAGTCCGAATACCTTCGGGAGTGTTCGGCGTCACGAGTTTTATATGCATCAGCTCTGAATCATGTCTTTGGTCAAATGTTGGGTTTGCCTGGCTCCTGGGTTTGCCGCCTTATGTTCCGTCCTTATCGGCCAAAGTGGCCAAAGGAGAACTACTGCGGTTGTGCCCTGGTTATTCCGGATGAGCAGCTCAGTAGAGAAAGCCAAAAACTGACTATCATGGTATAGCGAGAGACTGTTCAACCACTCGAAGACTTATCGGAATCTTTAGGATTCCTCCGCATTAACGAAGGACCATTTCCCGGTCATGTACACACGTGCCCGTATTCGGATGCACGCAAAGGTACAAGGGGCTACATAGTAGCCCCACTGTCAAACTCCTATGGCTAAGTGAAAGTGTTAAAGCTATATAGTCCGGTTGCCTAGTTCGACATGCGATCACCTCCTTAATGGAGCAAGACGTTGGATCAAGTGTGATTACGCACATTTTCGTGGACACCCCCGCATTGTATGCGTGGGGGTTGAAGCCAACGACTGCTAACTTTCAGATTACATATATACATAAAACGGCCGCTCAGGAGGCACAATAGCACTTTCTGGCGAAAAGTATAAACATAGCCTCATAATTACAATAAAATGGTTTTTACAATAAAACGATTTGCCACTCGAGCATGACATTCTTCGAGCACTGAGCCTCTATTAAATGAGCACCTTCTGTTACCTGCTCCAAGATGTGCTCGGCCGGATCCTGGCTTCCCGCCAGATTCTGGGTCGCAATGATGGTGGCCTCCATATCTGTCCGATATGCCTTAATGCGGGCAAGAGCCATCCGTGCACCCTCTATGCACGCTGACCTTTTCATGGCATCGATTCGCGACACGGCACCAAGGAATTGTTGCACTAAACCAAAATAACTGTCCGGCTTCGGCCCCTTCGGCCATAGATGGTCTATTACAAACCTCATTGCAAGACCGGACAACCTATGGAGCTCGGCCACAGCAGCCATCCTCTCGCTCAATGGCAACGGGCATGTTGGAGCACTGAATTGCGACCAGAACGGCTTTTCCACTTCGTTATCTTTTTGATCCTCGAAAAACTTGGCCGCATCAGCCGTACTCTTCGCCAGATTCGCATACGCGTTAGAAGGGCTCCAGCGTCAATCCAGAGGAGCGTACTTCGGATCTAATAACTTCATCCGCAATAAATAGGGGTTTCCAGCCGCGATTTCTCCGACCTGTCAAAGCTCCTCCCGCGCATACCTAATTTCGGAACGCGTCTCCTTGGCCGCATCAAGGGCCTTCTTCAGGTCAACCGAATTAGCCTTATTCTCTTTTTCAAGGAGCTCATACCGGTCGGCGGCATTTCTCATCTCCACAGCCATCTCGGCTATTTTTTCTTTGCTTCGGTGACGAGCAGCCTGTTCGGCTCTCAACTCTTCGGCCGCCTTTAGGGCAGCCACATTGCTTGCCCGGGCTTGTTCCTTGGCAAGGGCAAGTTCTGCCCTCAGGGCTTCCACGGCAGCAGCTCTGTCTACAGTCCAAGCATATAACATTAACATTATGCTCCTCTTAGTTTTTCCTGTAACAAAGAAGGAAAGCAGAGCACATACCTTGTGACTCGTTAAGCCGCTCGTTCACAAGTGTGATATCGGCATCAATAACTCCAATCTGTCGCCTCAGTTCGGCGACTTCAACTGAACGGTCAGCTGCTGGACCCTTAGCCACCTGTGCATAAACACAGTATGATCATTACTCAATGATGTGATCCTCCGTTTGCCGCCTTGGGCTGGCAACCAGAGTCTCAGGGGCTACTATCCATATGGAGCACACCTAGCGCGTGTGCGACAATCAAGAATTACGTATTTCATTACATACCTCAAAGCCTCTGAGCAGGCTCGTAAAAGCTTCATTCAACCCGCTTGTGGCGGATGAAATCTTCTCAAGCACCGTGCTCATTAATGAATGGTGATCCTCCGAGAGAGCAGCTCGCTCCAGAAGGCCCGTCAGCGTATCCGGCTGGTTGCCGAACTGTGCCGGACCTTTCTTATCGCCCCCCCGTGGGAGCCGAACGCGCCGGGCTCAGGGCGGCCGAAGTACTAGCTTATGGCCTCGGCAAATCTGAACTCCTCTGTGACGACACCTCGGGGTCGCCCGCCCCATGAGGCAGAGAGGTTGGTGGGGTTTCACTCTCCATCATCTCTGGAAGGAGATCCCCCAAAGACGAACTCTGTCGAGAAGAGCTGCTAGCCGGACTGCAAAGAATGGATCCTGGTTACTGTTCTCGGAGGAGGAAGCACTAGCTTTGTATTTACGATTAACTTACAGCTCGGCTGAGGGCTGGCCCGTTTGCGGGCATGGCGTGGTGAAGACGCCCTTCGGGTCAGGGCCCCCCAATGAAGTTTTCTTCCCTTCTCTGGGCACCTCCGTCTCCAAGTCTTCAGAGGCGACCCTCTTCTTCCCGCGAGGGGAGGAGACCTTAGATTCCCTTCCCCGACCATCCTCCTTTGGGGAGGTAGCAATTCCCCCGGTTTGGATGTGCAATGTGTGAAGTTCTACTTCTCTGTTCTTCCCTTCGTCTTTCCCCGAGGGCACTTTACTTAGCACACGACCAAGCATCTTGGCTATGGCGGGACTAGGCGAGCCTTCGGGAAGTGGCGCTGGACACCTGATTCTCTCCGCCTTGCTGAGCCATTCCTGGCCACGGAGGATTTTCAGAATAATGTTATGATAAATATAAACGAAGTGTTTGGTTTCTGGGTTACTTACTTGGGTATCTGGGCGGTTGCAACTCAGGCCCGCATCCTCGGTGGTGTCCGGACACTTTACTTGTGGTCCGAAGAATAACTTACACATCCCTTCAAGCGTCATGCCGAAGAAGTGCAGAATAGTCCATGGACCTTCCGGATTGAACTCCCACATCCGGAGAGGCCGGCGTTTGCACGGCAACATCCGTCGGACTAGCATTACCTGAATTATGCTGACAAGGCTAATGTCCATCTCATGAAGCTCCCAGATGCAGCTCTACAATGTTGGTACATCATTAGCAGGCCCCCAATCCCATCCTACATTGGCCCATGACACCAGTTGAGGTGGAGGGCCTGAATGGAAGTCGGGGGCAGCCACCCACTTTGTGCCTCTGGGAGCCGTGACGTAAAACCACCTTCGCTGCCATAGATCGGACACCTCTGGGAAGGAGCCCTCTGGCCATGGGGCATCAGCTTTCCTGCTTATTATAGCACCTCCGCACTCCGCATGTCGCCCCTCAATAATCTTCGGCTTCACATTGAAGGTCTTGAGCCATAAGCCGAAGTGCGGGGTGACGTGGAGAAAAGCTTCGCACACAACGATGAACGACGAGATGTGAAGGATGGCGTCCGGAGCTAGATCATGAAAATATAGCCCGTAATAGAACATGAGCCCTCTCACAAAGGGATCAAGGGTGAAGTCTAAGCCGCGGAGGAAGTGGGAAACAAATACGACGCTCTCATTGGGCTCGGGAGTAGGGATGACCTGCCCTGGAGTAGGGAGCCTGTGCTTGATGTCGGCGGTCAGATATCTATCCTCCCTAAGCTTCACAATGTCCTCCTCTGTGACCGAGGAGGCCATCCACCGGCCGTGAAGGTTGGATCCGGACATGCACTACAAAAAAAAAGATACATCCGTGACATTTTGGGCCGAACGAATTTTTTTCCTGTCATACATATGACACTTCTATGACGATAATTGTGACAAAACCCGGTATCATCATAGATGTGGTGGGCTCCTACTTCTATGACAAAAAATGATGAAAGAAAATGGGATTTTCGTCCTGGGCGGGCCGGAGACGCAGCTGCATGACATTCTTTGGGCCGTCCATGACGGAAAAACCGTGGTAGAAGCGAGGGGGAGGAAAATTTCGGGGAGTTGCCGGTTATGGTGGGAGGTCGGGGGCCGAGCGATGCGCGTTTCTCTCGTACAGGTACATGCGTGTGTGCGAGGCGTTGGCTCTAACTGAACCCGAGCAAGGCGTTGGGCTCTAACTGAACCCGAGCGGTTGCACTGCAGGCTATGCGTTACTGAACCTGAGGGATCGATCGATGGCTATTAACTGAACCCGATGGAGCGATTCCTTTGCTACTGCTGCTAACTGAAGCCGATCGATTGGATGAACAGTGAGTGTTGCGGGGGGGTTTGGATGAACAGTGAGCGGTGGCGTTGCCTCTGGATGAACATGACCCCGTGGTGTGGAGGGTTGGATGAACAGTAGATGGCGGAGGGGTGGCCATGGAGGGGTGGTTGAACAGGACCCCGTGGTGTGGAGGGCTGGATGAACAGTAGATGGTGGAGGGGTGCCCGTGGAGGGGTGGTTGAATAGTAGTCGGTGGAGTAGCACGCGGGTGGAGGCTGGATGAACAGGAGCCCGTGGATGCTGGAGGAGGTCGACGGTGGAGATGAACAGTAACCCGTGGAGTCCCGTTTTGTGGTACGCCACACCCCTCCGGATGAACAGGACCCCCGTTTCGACCGTAGCGCTCCAACACAAGTCCGTTTCATCCGTTTTGTGGTACGCCACACCCCTCCCGATCAACAGGACCCCCGTTTCAACCGTAGGAGGTCCGTTTCCTCCGTTTTGCGGTGCGCCACACCCCTCCTGATCAACAAGACCCCCATTTCGACCGTAGGAGGTCCGTTTCCTCCGTTTTGCGGTACGCCACACCCCTCCCGATCAACAAGACCCCCGTTTCGACCGTAGGAGGTCCGTTTCCTCATTGTGCGGTACGCCAGGCCCCTCCCGATCAACAGGATCCCGTTTCGAACGTGGCCGGTCGAACACAAGGCCGTTTCCTCCGTTGTGCAGTACGCCAGGCCTCGTTTCCATCGCCTGTTCCATCCAAGCCCTCCCGATGAACACGACCACGCATTCCGTTCCGACCCAGCCGGTTGGCTCCCCATGAACATGACGACGACGCTGTTTCTCCGTTCCGACCCAGCCATGTACGTATGCGCGGGTAGGCTTCGAGACCCTGCCCGTATGTACGTACATGGCCGTATTTTCTTTCTTGCACCCTCGCTGCTGTACGTACATGTACATGCTACGTGCGCGCCTCTACTATGACACATGCGTTCCTCTACATCTATGACACGTGCGCGCCTCTACATCGACCAGTATGTACGTACACGTTCGCGACCAGAATGACAACGCTATGTACGCTTCGACTAGGTGGGCCCCGACTGTGAGGCACTTACTTGCGTGCAAAGATGTAGCTGGTGGGTCCCAGCAGTCAGGGGGGCGAATCATTTTTTTGCCCGGACGCACTTCCTTGCGTGTGAA